>NC_051185.1:74599156-74650339 GCF_013339695.2 Rhipicephalus sanguineus
GCACGTCTTTGTCTAAAATATATCGTGCTGCATCCACAGCAGTTTTATTTTCGCAATTTCTCAGAACGAACGGGTGCCTGGGATATTTGCTGCACGACACTCGGTAGTCAACCCAGAAATCTAGGCCGTTTTGACAATACACATGGCAGTGCACAAATACTGAGACAGCGAGAGTGACAAGTATTTCTATTGGAACGTCCTGAATCCGTAGAATCGCCGATAGTCGGTAAGCCAGAAAACGCGCCAAAAAGAAATACGGAAATACCGACGGCGTCGCGCTCCGCCTTGAATTTCCCGCACTAACATGCCATGATATCCCTCAATTTTGAAGGCGTCTTGAGAGGCTTGCAATTTCCTAACGATAAAAATGAACTACACATGTTCTTAGGGAGCCTGAGTCTCCACATGGCAAGCTTAAGACAAATATAGTTGAGGAGTACATTTTTGGGGGGGCTAGTTGGAATAGCGTATACGGTATTTTGGAAGCGCTTGAAAACAGCGAGCCATACATAAACCACAAACGAAAGCGCTCTAACAACGGAATTGATTGATGATCCCGCCTACAGTTTGAGGATACATGCGAACTTAAACGAGGTGACGTATGGTATCGCACTATCGAGTTAAGGAACAACATTTCCTTTTGTGACAAAGCAACCGACGGAGAGCTGATACACGTGACCCCTTCTTTGATTATAGCTTGTGCCTCTATTACCTCTCTAGGGCTTCTATCTTTATGGTGGCTTATTGTGCGGCAGTTCGAAAGTACATGTGAGCAACGACAGCCATTGCAGTGTATCGATGAGTGCCCGTCCCTCCACCGTACAACGTTTTGTATATGTTCTCTTAGGCGGTCGTTTATACATCTGCCAGTTTGGCCGATGTATTTCGCACCACACCTCAACGGCAAGCTGTATACCATTTTTTATGCTCAGGCAACAAAAGGGTTTTGATGCTTTTTCTGGCATCCTCTCGGCTTTACTCCTAACGGCTCTGTGAGCTTGTGCAACTTTTGTAGCTTTGTGCACGGTTATTGCCCGCGAACAAAGAGGGTGGAGTTGTAGGAATGTCGCAGGCACAATTTAATTAGAAATTACTTGAAGCAGCCGATTCCGCGCTAAAAGAGTGACAAAATGTTCCGCTTCTGAAACTAAAGGGAAAAGCAGCATAGACGTGCAGCACGCTAAACCTTGACCGCTTAGCTAAAAGTGTTAAAGAAAGCAAGAGTACATGTCTAAAGGCAATGTTCAGTGCGAAAACCCATAAAGTAGAATGTCCTCTCAGAGTCATTATTTTTGAGGATGGGACATGGCAGAAATGCGTGGCTAGGTTTATTAAAGCGAAATTAGGGCTCCTCTCATTTGGCGACACATACATGGTGAAAAACTCGGATAATGAAGTAGATTTTCTCAAGCAGAACATGAGTAAGGGCTTAATAGCTTGGTCAGTGGATGTTAGGGATCTTTTTTATTCGTTGCCGCACGCTCAGCTGCTAAGTTGTGCCGAGGAGTGCATCGATGGCTTCGGGTCAGTGACGTTTCAAAACGAAACGGGCTTCACAGTTGCCAGGTTCCTCGACCTGTTCTCGTTCTATCTACGATCTACGTGCATTGCATGGAACGATAAAGTGTACATCCAAAGACAGGGCGTTTGTATAGGGTCCTGCCTGGCTCCGATCCTAATTGACATGTTTTAACTAAGCTAGACAGATGCCTACTAACCAGGCAACAGCGTTTTCATATCGTAGATATCTTTAGATATGTAAATTATTTTATAGTGATACAGGACAACACCCATGACAGCAGCCTTCAGAAAAGCGCGATTTTAGACATTTTTCGGAATTGTTTCACTCCACTTGTAGTAACCCATGAGTCATCGGTTGACAACACCTTGCAGTTCTTTGACTGTCAACTAACCTTTAATGAGAAGCACACCTGTTGGGCTTATCATCCTCGAGCTAACAAACCACTCCTGCCATTCCGTTTATCCCACTATGAGTTAGTAAAGTGAGCCGTAATGAGCCTTTGTTTCACAAATGCAGTTCGCAAGTCCTGTGGCAATGCGGCGGAGACTGCAGCGTGCGTGAACAAGTGGCACGTCTAACCTCGGCGGGTTACCCAGCCGATGTGCTCGTCTCGGGAGCAGGTACCGTGCTAAGAAAGTGCAAAGCATGGTTAGTACAGAACGTTACCAGCAAAAAGTAAAACCTGGCGGTCATCCCATACATTCACAAAATATCGCATGGGCTGAAGAAAGTGGCTGGGCAAATCGGAGTCGAGGTGACTTTTTTTCCACACCAGAAAAACTACAAAAGTTGTGCAGGCTCACAGAACCGTTAGGAGTGAAGCCGAGAGGATGCAGGAGACAGCATCAAAACCCTTTTGTAGCCTGCGCAGTAAAGGTGGTCTACAGATTCCCGTTGACGTGTGGTGCGAAACAGATCGGCCAGTCTGGCAGTTGTATAAGCAATCGCCTAAGTGAACATAGAAAAAACGTTGCACGGTAGAGGGACGGGCCCTTATCGATACACTGCAATGACTGTGGTTGCTCACCCGTATTTTCAAATTGCCGCATAATCAGCCACCATAAAGATAGAAGCCCGAGAGGGATAACAGAGGCACAAGCTATAATCAAAGAAGGGGGCCACGTGTGTCAGCTGCCCGTCGGCTGCTTTGTCACAAAAGGAAATATTGTTCCTTAACTCGATGACGCAATAACAAACGTCACTTGGCTGAAGTTCGCATGTATCCGCAAACTGTACGCGGCATCCTCAAACTTCAGTTGTTAGAGTGCTTGTGTTTGTGCTTAATGTGTGCCTCTCTGTGTCCTTGTGTTTCAAGTGCATCCAAAAATACAGTATACTTAAAGGGACACTAAAGGCAAATATTAAGTCGACGTTGATTGTTGAAATAGCGGTCCAGAAACCTCGTAGCGCTGCTTTTGTGCCAAGGAAGTGCTTATTTTGAAATAAAATCACGTTTTTAGTGGTCCGCATCGCGTTAGCGCGCTTCAAATCTCCCGCCTGAAAATACGACTCTCATACGTCACTGCTGCCATGCCCAACGTTGCCCGCTTTTACTGCGCGGCCGCCGACACTAGTAGCAGCCGAGCGGAAGTAGCGGGACCCACAGTAGCAACAACGGCGCTGCGGCAAAGACTTGCTCGGATGGGCACATTCAAAGCCGTCACCAAGTTGCGGTTGGTCTCGTAATCCTCAGTACGAAAGTGCAGCGAGCACACACGCAGAGGTTTTGACTGTTTAGCACACTGGCGCAATGGCATGACCAGGGCTGGGCAAAGATACTTTGAAATTGTATCGCGATACGATGCAAGATACTCTGGCAAGAAGTATTTGAGATACAGATACAAGATACTAGCGCAATAATTGTATCCGATACGATACTTCCCAAATGTAACTTAAGATACTTCGATACATTTGCAAATTTACCATTATAGATCGATATAGTGAAGCAGCAAAGACCTATTTACAAAAGTGTTTACTGGAAAATTTCTTAATGCGACCAACTCTGTATAATTTTATTGAAATGCCTGTTTGTGTCTCGAAAGCTCTATCCTTCTTGCTGAAAGTATACTCGTTTCATTCCGAAACAACTTATTCAGACTTCTTTGGCTGTTTAAAATGGCAGCTCTTTATGCACTGCGCTGTCAGTGGTTTTGCTTGACACTTTTGTAATTGATGGGTGTCGCTGCTCTACTTGGCGATCAGCTAGCGGGTTGCCATCTATTTGCAGGAACACCATTACGAAGCTTCCGCACGATGTCGCGGTTGCCGCTGTGCAGTCTTACCTTGTCCATAAGCGTATTACCGTTTTCGCAGTACCGCATCACCGACAGTTGTAGAGCAGCAATGCTGGTAGCGATATTTCTTGCCATGCATTCGTTTGCTGAACAGGACGAAGCCGGCGGCCCTCACACAACTGCAGACGCGCACGTACCCCAGTCCCGCGCAGTGTAACAGACACTACCCGAATACATACCCGAAAAATATATGGAAGGTCTGCCACACTGAGGTCACCACATTAACTTAGGTGTTCTGGGGCTGTTACAAAAACCCTCAAGGTGCTAACTCCGGAACCCTTCCACCGCGGTGGGCCGCTGCCTTGCGCAGCCCCAGCCTCGGTGACCAACTTTGGGCTGTAGCAGGCCCGCGAGGCGGCGGTGAGGCAAGGCCTCGACGTCCCTACGTGGGAGACCTAATGCCCGGTCGGCGAAAACTCTGCAGGACTATCAATAAAGTTGTTACTAACCGTATCGTTTGAAGATGATAACTACAGAGTCAGCGCTCAAAATCCATTCAGGACATAAAACTGCAACGGGTTTTCATATTCTACTTATCAGCTGGCGTAAAGCGTTAGCTAGCAACATATTCGGTAACGTGCAATCTTGTACCATTTCTTCTCCGAGAGGAGTTCTGCCACCCAGAAACGTCTCAGACGTATAGTATACCGACACAAAGCGTCGCAAGTTATCGCTGCTATTCACACTATTGCCACTTCTAGCTCTGCTACCTGTTGATTTCTAAAAGTAAAAAAAGAACAAAAAATACGATGACCTAGACAAGGAAAACGAATATAAGCGAAATAGCAGGGCGGTTCAGTATTAAACAATCATATTGAATAAGTACACACGTTTCACGTAAGCAGAACCAAATATTTAAAAAAGAAGTGGTTAACCGCGACTGAATGAAACCGACGGCATATAGTCTACCGTCATGTGGCGCTCGTTGTAGTATTTTTGTATAGCGCTGAATTCGTTAATTAACTAAGTGCAATTATGCAACATTTTAAATATTCCTTTTAGGGCCAAGTGCGCTTCGTCACGTAATAGAGCGCATTTAAAAACGACCGATAAAACTTTTTTGGCGACGTACATGCTGCGTGGTGAATTAAGTCAAACCACGTTACTGCGCTCATGCGCTACCGTACGGCAGCGCTCTAAAGCGTGCTTCCACCGGAACAACCGGCGCGTGAACCTTGAGGCTATCGCTTCTCAGGGACGATGGCGTTTACTTGCCGTGTGCGGCAGTGAGAAATCCGGACGCACTGTGGAGCCGATGCTTAGAGCAGCGACCGCTCATTTTGGCGCGGTCCACTTGCCGGTCGTTGCGCTCGATGCACGTTTGAGAGCGCTGCAGTACGGTAGCGCACGAAGGCAGTAACGAGGTAATATTTCTCCGGCTTTCTTTAAATGCCGGAAAAAGTCAGCACGTAGCATGTACAGTGGGGATAGAAAGAAATGTGAAGAGTGTTGCGCGCTGTTTTCCTCACGCTGCGACGTTGGTGACAAGTAAAAAGATGCTAGAATGGTTCTTCATTGTATAATGGAAGACTATTGGCTTGTATTACCATCCAGGCTACAATAGCTTGAAAAGAAATGCGAAACAGTGGAGAAAGTAGATGCTGCACTGTTTGCGTTTCTTTCCATTCCCCCCTGTACGTTTCCACAAAATGTTGGCTCGGTCGTTTTGGAATGCCCTCTACAAAGTAACGAAACGCACTTGGCCCTAAAGTGAATATTATACATGTGGCATAATTCATCTTAGTGAATTAACGAATTAAGCGATATATAAAAATAGGACATGATTTACTACATGACGATAAACCATGTCGTTGGTTTTATTCAGTTGAGGTTAACCACTTCTTTGTAAATATTTGGTTCCAGTTACGTGAAGAACCCTTTATAAACACGATCCAGGCGGCACCCCTAAAAATTATGACATTAGAGCATGATAAATCGTCAACTTAGATCTTAAGGTGAGCCAAGAGAAAACTCAGTGCCTATAGAAAATAGCATGAAACGGCTCGTGGGGACGCTCATGAGAAAAACGGAGTGCTTATTATTGTGTTTTTTAAATCCCCGTACTAACATTTTTTCTATTTTTTAATAATTTCATTTATTATAATGCAAACTCAATTTCGCTATTTCACTAAATCGTAAGCAGAATTTTTGTTACGGTATACTCTAGGCACGCTCAGATTATTTACTTTTGTCCTCATCATCGCCTTTACATAACGGTAAACTCACATGGATTCCATATATGGGAACAGTAGCAATGACGCAGGCAGTTCAAAAATAAAAATAAAGCAGGGAGGGAATTCAGGAACAGGTTACAAAAGACATATTACAGTAAACAGGCGGGCAAAAACTATACAGAAGCCCAGGTAATGCAAACGGAGGACGGCAAAGAGAGCACTGTACTAACGGTCAAATTATCATTAAAAGAACTTCTTGAATGATTCAACAGGTAGTACAAAGATAGAGTGCGCCAAAATATCTTCTGTTTAGTAAATGCTCGTCTCGTTCTACTGCATCTAGCATCGGCAAAGGGGGTGCGATGGTTGCTATTATCTCATTTGTATATAAGCGAATCTCGTCGTACGTAAGTGAAGCTTACATCCACGATACATCCCTAATCGCTGATGTGTGACAGCAGCGGGACGCAAAGCAACCCCATTCTTGCATTCCTGAGACTGCAAATGAAGCACAACGTGAGAAAAACTTCGATGACGACACTATCGATAACGATAACGCCACATCAGAATTTGAGCGGAAGACGCCGCACACATTGGAGTACGCAACACAGTACCGTGGCTACGAACAAATGTCATAACACTGACACAACTACAAAGAAAGTAAACATCGAGAAAACAAAAGATCGGATGCGCGTAGACTTTCGCGCGCTAGTTTTTGTCGAGATGGCCCGAGTGCGATCACGTGACTGCTCCACCAATGGGAACGCGTAGACCTAATAGCATGTGCTCGCTGAAGCACTCTGGCGGAAAAATACAAGAATGTCACTGTCACCTAGTTTTATTCTGGTGGCTTAGTGGTAGCAGTATCAGCTGGAGAAGCGGAGTTCAGCCGACGTTTATTGTTTCGCTCGGGGGTGTTTCTATAGAAGTATCCTGTAGCTTAAGATACTAGATACATTATTGAATGTATCGGAAATACAGATACAGATACTCGTTTTGCGGGACGTATCGCGATACAGATACAAGATACCCAAAGAGTATCTAAGATAGTATCTAAGATACATGTATCTTCGATACTGCCCAGCACTGGGCATGACACTAAGCCACTTCGAGCGTAAGGGTTCATTCCGCGGCACCCAGCGAAAAGACACACCGGTTTCCTTGCTGCAGCACTGGCGTTGTGCACCATTCGGGCATCCGGCAATATCACATGCATGCGGCATTTTGTCGAACTTTCTGTCAGAGCGACCTTCACGGGCGCGCAAAACACGCACGGCAGTACGCGATCTCGAAACTACCACTGAGACGGGCGAGGCACAGTTCGGCGAAAACGGAACCTTTGAACCACGCGCGCCGTTCCCCATGGCAACGCCACGGAGGTTTTGTTTTCCATGAATCAAGCGGAAACGGACAAACAGCATTTTATTACGTCTTTTGATGCTCGGAATGTTCTTTTTTTACTGCTGCTAGTTTGATTACTAGGGATTTATTGTAAGCCGACTTCCCTACGTCATCGGGATCACTTCGAAAATGTCCCACTCGTGGCGCTCGTCATGTGACACATTTAGCTTAATTTCTCGGTAAGTAGGGCACTGCTGTTGATAATATTGCCGTTTTAGAAGTTGTCATACATTGGGCTTTCACTCTGACATAAATTGTTATTTGCCTTTAGTGTCCCTTTAAGACAAACTTTGCCGAGCCAATGTGGCGAAAATGCGAAAGAAAAATAATGTTGAAATCTGTGACATCGGACGTAATGACATTCAGGTAGTGATGCTAGGGGTCTAAATTCAAAAAAATGAAACTTTGATATTCATTTCCTGCTTTAATAGTGATCCTATGACCGCGAAATTAACTTGAATGAAGTTCTCAACGAAAACGGTATCGGCTAGTGTAAACTGATCTTGTGTCTTAGTTTAATATCTATTTTAGAATTGTGTAACGTAAACTGATATTCCCGCTCTTTGTCCGAAGAATGGAGCGTCTGCCGCTTCTAACGTGGTTCGCGTTCAGGAAAGGGAGAGGAGTCCCCAGAAACTGGGTGCACAGTAAATCTAGGTCGCATGCCGCAGTCGCAGGGGGTGTGCCTGCCCCCGGGGAAAGAAGCAGTTCTCATGCGCTCCAGGCCTCGCAAGCATATTGGCCTCGAGGAGTTACGGAGTCGCCCTCTATCGGACGCGCCTCGATTGCGTGCTAGGCAGGATGCCGCCGGCGCACTCCCCATAGGTTTTGCTGTCGGCGCTCTACAAAAACACCTCGCGGAAGCCCTCCAGGGCATTTCTGTAAGAAATTTCGAAATGAACTGTGTTCTTTACTGTCAAGATAATCATTTTCGACGAACTGAAAGCACAAGATAGTCTACAGTCGCTGTCTCTTTGCAGAAAACCGAGCACCCGCTTCACGCTGTCACCGCGTTGCAGACCCCTGAACCGGCTTCTTGCGTGAAAGGTAGTCACTCGCTGAGTGCAAACTATGTGAAATATCTCGATCGTTAGAGTAGACTGCTTGTATAACCAAACGGAGCATAACAGAAAGAAGCCTCAAGCCAGCGATCGCACGGGTTCGCGACGACTGACGGTGCCTCTACATGTATGAGCGTCTGCATGTATGTTCGTACTGATGGTTTCGCTTTTTGCTACGAGCGCGTTTTGGCACCGCGCTGTGAACTTTAGGCCGCAAAACATGAGAATTTGTGAGTAAACAAACAACTACTGTTGCGCGGACGCTATCAGAGCAGCTCAAACACAATTTCCTTACAACTGCGGCTTCGGTGCGCATGACAACTTTGTGATGTGCCGTCCCGACGATTCAGTGTTTTTTTTTTTTTTTCTTTTTCGGTCTAAATTCGGGTACGTTTCAATGTCATTTGACAAGTTGTCTCGCACTGCGTATTGATCGGTCTTCTCAGCGGGCAAATGCCGCTGCTTCTGTTTCTTTATTCAGCGCATTCGTTTCGTTTGGTGCTCACACAAAACGTGAGCAAATGCGACGCCTTTTTTTAATGCTTCTTATTATCGTTCCGTTTGCATTCCAGTGAACTTGCCGCTCTCTGTGATCAACAAATTCATAGACCAAAGCTTCACCACTTCGAGGTTGCTGGTGGAAGGAGAACCAGTCTACGAGACCAAGCATGTAGTAGCATGCGACGCCTAGGAAAAGAAAGAAAATACAGTAACGCGGGAGAATCAGTACATCGACTGACAAGAAGATGGCTTTCGCCTTCTAGTCATCTTTAACGAATGCATAAGGGACCCTGTGCGTTTTTTATTTCAACGTATCTAAACAATGACTTGTGCATCTGCAGCCGATTTTGTGGACGCTGAGCACGGGGCCGACGATCAAGAGGTCGCATTGGAGGGTTCTGAGATGGCATCGCACGTGGTAAAATGTAGCGCTTTTACCATCCTGTGGCAGATAAGCATCATTTGCTGGCGGGAAGCGTGCGCGAGCCATCGTCTCTGTGCGCGCTGTCTGCTACTCACCGAACATCGCAGGCCCGACGCAGTAACAAGTCTTCGTCGCGGAAGTGCTTGTTGCACACAAGACTCGTAGCGGATGGCTACTTGCCGGTTTTTAGCTTTACAGCCCATGCTTCACGCTGTTTCTTGTCCCGCGGTTACCAGTGCAGGCTGTCACTGGGCTCCTTTGCGTAAGCGCGGCGCTGCGGCACCGAGAGGTAGAGCCCCATGTTCGTCGCCTTCGGAGGCAGCCACTCTATTAAAATGGTTTCAATTGAGTAGAAAATGAGAGAAAACTTGCGAATTTGAACAGACCGCAGCGCATGTGGGACTTGAAACTCGTTTTCAAAGCACGCGGCAGTGCGCCACAAGCAGCCGACGCGGCCGCGGAGACCACGTGATCCTGCCAAGTACGTCACGCCGACGGTGGCGCCTGCGTTTCCAGTGGTGGGCCTCGAGGCCAATACCCCCTCTGGCGCCACCTTTGTATACACGCACAATAGAACCCACGCCACCCGCACGAGCGTAGGAGCAAATTCCTCGCGACGAACAGAATGCGACCACGTATAAAGTGCCACTCTGAAAGCGGGTGTGCAAGGCATCACTGCTATTGGAACAACTACAGGGAAAACTTGTAAGGTATCTATGCAGAAACGGCGCTCTACCCTGGACCTTTCTTCCTGTTCCGTTTCTGACTTTTCGAAGTTCCGGACGGAACGATGGCATAAAGCCTGCGAGGGAAAACCCGAAGCGGAGTGATCCCAGAGAAGCGCGAGCCACGCGCCAGGTGCGAGCCGGTGATCTTGGCCCAAATCGATGACCGGGTCACCTCGTTTCCACACCGTTTTACGCGGGCTGGGCATTTCCGGCACGGTGCTCTAGCCCCGCGTTTGCTCGGAGCCGTAGCCTACTGAGGAAACCGGCGTTAGTTTAAGGCGCTCATTGATGTGCGGTAGAAAGTTATAGGGACCGCGCAGCATTTGTTGGAATGAAAAATGCCCGTTTAAGAGATTTGCGTATTGCGTACGTCGTTGTTTCCGCATGGGCATAGTTACCGTTTCAAAGTACTGCAGCGTAATAAACAGACAAGCTCGAAACAAGAAGGCAAAGACGATCGCGCTTAACTTCCAGCAGCATTCATTTCTATAATTTGCGCATATATTTATGTTGTCCGGTACGCTACGTCATGCTCAGCGTATGCGTAAAAACGCGAGCTCTTTATCGGAAAGCGTTATGGAGGCAACGCTAACGCAACCCCTCCCGTCGTTGTCTTCTTGTTTCGTCCTTGTTCGCTTATTGCGCTTTACTATTTAGAAAATATGTACCAACTCGCCCAACTCATCACTTTAATTTTAGTTGTCGTCCTTTAGATTCTTCTGAATCATAGTATCTTTGCAATCTAACGTCTGCGATCACTGTACTTTTGTACTTATTTACCCCTATCTCGCTGCACTCTTCGTTATGTTTTCGATGTTAAACCTACCTTTCTTTTTACGTTTGCTGTTTACCCCCTTTACACAATACCACGGTGCAGGCTTGTGAGGCAATACGTAAAAAAAAAAATAAGCCGAAGGACTCAAGAACAAACAGCGGTAGTCGATATTTGTGGTGACATACAGATGTAAAAAAAAAGGACCTGCGCAGGCCCCGTAATGCGTAGGACTTATAAAAGGTGGTTATTCAGAGCAGCTGAATGGAAACAAACTGAAGAAAACAGGCAGATTGGGCGAGTTGGTGAGTTTCCATGATAAAAATATAAAACAGCGAGGAAATAGCTTGCGCATGGCAGGGTAAGTTAATTTTGAGATTATTTGGGAGGACGTTCGTACCGCAGTAGACATGCAATAGGCTCACGGTGATGAGGATGTTGCTGATAAAGTCAAGAATAGGCGTAACCATAATGCCGCAGCACTTCACTCTACAGCCTGCTGTTTCATGCGTTTCAGCTGGCGTTTATAGCAGGGGTAAGATATTTGGTGATGTGCAAATGCCCATGCCCAGTAACAACGCGATAAACAATTTCGCTCCAAAGACATTTTATGATACAGCCATTATCGTTTTATGCGTTGTGTTTAAGGTGCACGTGTAAAAACACATAAAAGGCTGATCCCTTTCACTTCGCTGTCTCCAATCACAGCGATAAAGAAAGTTTTTCCACCGACGCGAGCCTATAACGGACTCACCAGTGCCATCATTTTATTTGTAATGATACGTATGACATAACGCATATTCTGCTAATAGCTTCCTACCACTATGTCTTACGTCGGCTAACTTCGTCTCTTCTTCGCGTATCTCCCAATCGTCCAGTCCGCTTTTTTTCCTTCTCACTAACTAGCCTATTCGGATAAGTAAACGCGCGACGCCCTACCCAACGAAATTTCGTTTCTTTTTATTTGTTTGTTTTTAACGCCGTACAGCGTCTTCCTATACGGTCGTTTCATTTTACTTACCGCCGTGCTCACCGTTATGAATTCGATCCTCCGTTACTCAGGAAATAATTTACCATCTCTGCAATTTCTGCCTTGTCTCCTAGGCCCCGTGCTTGGGAAAATGAAATTCGCAGTTAAATTCTTGCGCTTAAATTGATCGCAAAAGCACGTCCCAGTTATCGAACCGCTGCGTTCGGCATATTACAGGTATCAGCGAAAGTGGCTAGTCTGTAATAAGCGGTTCTCCAAAAATCTCAGGAAATTTCTTCCTCGGTTCGGGTCCTATGTATTGTAATTGTCCTATGTGTGTGTGTCCTTCCTAAATGTCCTGTCTTTTTTGCGCTGGTAAATCTATCTTGATCTATATTGTAATTACTCGCAGAAGATTGTTATTATGTGCTGTACTTCTATTCCCGACGGCAATAGCGAACGAACGTGCCTGCCACATCTCCTCAGAGTAATTGTCGGTCAAAAGTTTCCTTGATGTTGTCACGCTCGTTTATTGCTTTGTTTTGATGTATTCTCCTTTCGTCCACAAAACCTTCCAGCAACGCTCGTTGCAGACCGCACCACAATGTTTGGGAAGCTTCGCGAATGTTTGAGATCATTCTGATAAGATTACGCGAGGAAGCAAACGGTGAAATTTATTCGAGAGCTTACACGAGCGCCCGCTATATACCACTGGAAGGTTCGGTGACTGACGTATAAGAGACGACGCACCTTATTTTATTTTATATTCATTAAAAAAATCGGGCCTGTTACTTGCCATAACTAAGATACTATTATAGGATGCGTGCCAGAGCGTTGGACTCCTAATTTATTTGGACCAACTTTTGTTTAACGTGCCAGTAAATCTTAGGTATTTTTATTATGAAACACCGCCACGGAATGCGACAACACAGAAGATTCGCGAACACACACTGTGTTTATGGATCTTCTGTGTTCATGCCTTATTCTGCGCTGCCGTTTAGTAATTATAAATCCGTATCGGCTGGCCCAAACAACATCCCTAATTAGCAAATCTTAGGGCCCAACATCCTAACGCGCCGCTGGCATGAAGTGAAGTCATGACCTCCATCTCGGCAGCTCAACGAGATAACCACTAAACTACCGCGGCGGGTAACACGCCGACTTCAGAAAACACACGCAGCGACATTCCATAGTGATTAGCAAGACTAAGGCGCCACACGTGTATCGCAAGCGTCCTTGGCGCTGTAGAACACGTAATGACAGCTTGCACGCGCCTTATGTACAGTGCTGGGCTTACACTGTGCCTGAGGCTCTCCGGAAAGCGCAGGTGGCTTTTTCTTTTTCAACACCGCCAATCAAAACTAATCATCAAAGGGGCGTGCCCTTCCACGCCGCTACATATGGCGCTCGCTAGCTGACGACTCGTTTCAGCCGCAAACGCGTCGTCTTTCCAAATATTGGCCCCCTCTCATTCCTACCGCTCCCGGCTAATTTAAATTGTTTTTTTTTTTCTTCTTCGGAGCCATAGGTGGCATTCACGAGGCGGCTATCTGACACGGAAAGAAAAGTTATACGACGTCTCGTTAATTCGCTAGGCGCTACACTCACTTAGGAGGCAACGCCATAACAACATCGGGCTTGAAGTTTGGAGCTCCGTCCCGTAGAGCAGCTTTCAAAACCAAGCAGATAGGACCCCGCAGTAAGGACATGTGAGCGCATTAAATTAAAAAAAAAAAGCAAGTAACGGACAGTTCATTTAGGATAACAGTTATCGCTACACGCCGTAACACTGAATGTTCTGCGAAAGAGGCCTGCAACGACAACGGAACTGGCTGGCTTCAACATAACTGCCGGGCGCAAGCCCGACGCGCGCAGCGGGAAGTCGCGAATGGCCGGACCGTAGCTAATGAGCAGCGCAGTGTAATTAGTTTGGTGAACGGAGGCTAAGCGGTCGCAGGTGTGTGAAATAGCCACTCGCCTCCTTGTAAGGGCAACGCAGCGGATAATAGGATTTTTTTTTTTTTTGTCGTCGTTTTGGCTATCCTCATTTTCCTCGTGAAATGTGGGAAAGGTGCAGGAGAGACCGTCTTTGTAAACAAGATTGTTAAGCGGTCTTTTTTTTTTTTTTTGACATGCACGCAATACGCAAAAGCACCTGTGAACTTAAAATTAGGAGCACGTTAAGGAAGTCACCCTGGCGAGTCACTTAACGGAGTCACCCAAGACGACCCGCATAAGGATATCGTAGTTTTGGAAGATAAAATTTAATTAAATTTCTAGCATTCAGGCTATTAGACTGCGATGGATTAGCAGTAAAGATTAACGGAGAATATCCCAGCAATATGGGGTTTGCAGATGTAAGCTTCCTGGTCATCAATGCTTGGTATGAGTCGCAACAAATGCCTTTGTATTGCAGTAGACAAAATGCTAAAGTAGAATTAAAGATTGCCGTATGCATGAGAAAACAAAAGTTACGATCAAAATCCAGACCAGTGCACAAGAATTGGTGATTGGCAGTTAGCCTCTAGAATCTGTGCAAGAGTACATTTATTTAGGCCATTTAGTGAAAGGGCACCCTAGTAATGAGAAGGAAATTGACAGAAGTATAAAAATGTGATGGATTCTATATGGAAGGCAACATAACTAAATGTAGTGATGATAGAATTGATGAATGCCATGAAACATAAGCTGCAAAAAAAAAGTAATAGGCTAATAATCTATCGTATAAAAGAAAACAGAAATACAGCGCTTATTTATGTGAATTTATTTTTCTGTGCTGTACTGTCAAAGAATAGCAGAAATCGATTAACCCTCGGACGCTTCAAGTAACGTGATTTCCAACAATCATTAAAGAAATGAGTACTTAATACAATTTTTTTTACTGAATCAGGAATTTCTGTCCTCGCAAACATTATTCGTCGAGCCCTCACAGGAAGCATCCAAGTGTTCAATTAAAATAAAGATACTAAACTGCTAACATTGACAGATATGAAATTACCATAGTCGCTGTCAGTTACCTTGTTGTAGCAGGATAGAAAACTTTGTTGCGAAACATTATTGACATCTTTGGATTGCCACAAATGCCGAACAAGGGGGAAGCGTTCGCTCGCGATGCCATCTCACTGCCGCGGCCGAAGCGCCCAGCGGTAACAGAAAAAAAAAATATATTATTAAAATATATTACAGAAAAAAAAAACGAATAGAATAATGTCTTACCCACAAAACTCGCTATCATATTTAACCCACGATTCCAAGATTCGAAGAGAAGGCAAGCGCGCCAGGGGTAGGCACAAAGTTAGCTGGGCAGATGAGATTAAGAAGTTTGCGAGGATAACGGGGCCGTAGCTAGCACAGTACTGGGCTCATTTTAGAAATATTGCAGCAGCCTTTCCGTGAAATGGGCGTAGTCAGACTGATGATAATGATTATATTCACGATGGTACCCTTTATACGCATGTTTTGCCTAAAGCGATGCCAAAATGGGTGCCTTTATTAGGTTTATCTCGAGAAAAATTGCTCGTTGCGGCAAAGGAGAGAAGCTTTTTTATGAGAAATGAGTTTTTGTGTATGTAAGTATGGCTTTCGCGTGAAAATGTGTTTTTGGTCTAACATTCCTAGTCATTCAATTTCTTTATTTTCCTGGTTTTAGGTTGAGTCCACTGTTCTCTAAATGCAGACTTTACAGCAAACTTGTGCTTCGACAGCTGACATCATCAAAGAAGGTAAGTCAAGTTGTTTAGTTTCCTTGCGTACGTTATACAACCGTTATTGATATTCATTACATTCGGAGTTTCTATAGTTAAGAAAACTATCAGGGGGACCTCTTAATACTAAAACAGATCTACGTTAAGCGCAGGTTACAGCGCTAGCAAAAAAAAATCGTTCAGAAAAATATATTACAGAATAACTATGGAAAACGGAAGAGTAAAAAAAATAGGACCGAAAAAAAAAATGAAACGACATGTGGTATAAGCATGTAACTGTATACAATAGTTAGCGCAAGTTGTAAAGGTTGCTTGTGCAAAACCTCATGACGCAGGCGCCATGATTTTGTTGAAACATAAGAGCAATAAAAAACAGAAGAACAAAGCTAATGTACAAAAAGTTGCAGCTATGAAACAATAACAAGGTTAATCCATGTAGAAACACTAAATAACATGCTTTAGTAAAGAAAATCACCCAAGGAACAAATCATAATAAATAAAGAAAAAAATGTCAGCATAGTAAAAGTGGTGTAAACTGTACCCATAATTTGTCTATATGGAGAGTATTTCTTGTACAGACATATAAAAAAAAGCGGGAAGACACGGACAGATGAGAACCAGAGAACACAAGCGCTGCATATCAAGCGAGAAGGCACACTGCCCTCGATAAGGAAAATAAGAATCCTTTTACTTTTTTTTGGTGAGTCCTGACTTGCCACACATATAACTCTCTCTAAAGAGACACGTAAACACCCATTGAAAATCATTATACTCTCTTTGGAGAGTCTTTGGTGGTGTGAGTCTCCAAAAGAGAGTTAAAGTATGTCTTTAAAGAGAGTTGTACTATATGTTTCAAGTTAGGACTCACCAAAACGAGTAACATATATTCTTTATTTTCTTAGAGTGTTGGGATAAAAGAAAGTAGACAGGAAAGGTATCTGCACATGCTCAGGTATGGTACCAATTATTTGGGATATTGAGAGAGAGATAGAAAATAAAGATCTTTATTTACAAGGTATCTAAGCAGGATATTTTAGGTCACAGTAATATGTAGCAAGTACATTGATAATTCAGTCATCTAAAAAAATCACAGCATATCCACGGAGTGAATGATGATGAGTGGGCGAAGCTGCGGAGGTTCATCGGTAAACCGTGAATCTTCCATGAATTCTGCCCAGTACATCATCACCGACGTGAGATCGGGCGCGTTTATACTAAAGGTTCGATGAGAGTTATGACGACTTGCAGCTCACTTTAATTTTGCATGTACGCTGTGAATCTTCATTGTTTAGAAAACCATTGCTTTAGAAAACATCTGGCGTCTTTCGTTAAGTAGATGGCGTCTTTTCGTTTTGCTTTAGAAACATCTGGCGTCTTTTCGTTTTGCTTTTAGAAAACATCTGGCGTCTTTCGTTGGTTTATTTCATCAATCAACGGCGTTCTGAACAAAATTTTTATTGTTTAATCACGCACAGGAGAAATTTCACCAGGCACTACCTTGGAGGTAAACAATGGCTGCTAATGGGAATGAGAGACAGAAGAAGTCGGCTTTTAGCTAACACTTACACTTCTACTTCTACTAACGTTTCCTACTGGAACATGGCAATGGCTGCTAATGGGGAATGAGAGACAAAAGAATTCGGCTTTTAGTTAACGCGCACGCTGCGAATTTTTTATTGTTCAACAACGCACAGGAGACATCTCCCACCGGCACCACCTTGGAGGTCAAGATCTGGTACTAGCCTTAAGACTGGTTACGCACTACGACGGGGACGAACGGGTGCCGCTTTAAGGAGCTTCGCCCCTAAAAAGCCAGGAAAACTAATTGTTCTTGATGAAGTGCAGTTCTGATAAGGTAAACATAAACAGCATCATGGCCCTTCTTATGACGCTTCAATGTGACAGCGACGAACTTGCTGTGGACTTGCCCAGGCCTGCACTTAAGCCGTCTTCACCACCTCCACGCAACAAGCCTGAGGCCTGGTTGACCACCTCACCTCGATCGCTGGGTTCGCGGAGCGTTCCACCACTCACTCTTAGACTTCATACACGAGGCAAATCTGTATATGCATCTAGGACACTGCGTTGTACTGTGCATAAGGACAGGCGTTATTAGATGTGAAGCATCTTATACCGAAGTTCAATCCGGTGGTGGTGGTGTGCGGCGTGACCACCCTTACTGCGCATGCGCAAGCCATCTCCACACACCTCTCCCTCTCCACACCCCTCTCCCATTTCCCTGTCCACTCCCATCTCCCTTTCCCTCCTCCCCCTCTCCACCCCCTTTCCCCTTCCCCTCCCCACTTCCCCTCTCCCCTTTTCCTCTCTCCACCCCCTCTCCCCTTTCCCTCTCTATCCTACATTCTCTATCCGTATCCTACATTTTGGGAGAGGGACGCGGGTTCTCTGCAGAAGCGGCATTGCGGAAAGAATTCAGCAGGGGTTATGTGGTGAATTTCTGGTTGGCGGTTGCAATGTGCCAACCTTTAAAGCACGGTAGTGACTTGTGTGCGGGAAGGTATGTTCTGCGGGTGACCTTATAATGCTGCGTAATGTCTTGGTACATGACTAGAGGACACATGCTCTCTGACTCTGCTTCCTCGGCGACGGCTCGGTGGGAGAGTCACTCTCAAGTAGACCTGTGCGCCGGTGCCAAAGTCACCGGCGGCGGCGCGACCGTGTTTCCACCTCCGGCGGCGGCGCGTGAACGGTGCGGTGTTCACCGGATCGGCGGCGGCGTGGCGCGGGGGTGGGGGTGAGGGGAGGGTAGCTTGGAAAGTTGGTGGGGAGAAAAATTTGTTCTGTGAATTTTGAAAAAAAAAAAAACTTTTCACCGAAAGGGCGAGCCAGTGAATGCGATAGCAACATGTCGTAATGTTATACGAACTAAGGCTAGCAGCTAACTCTTTTTGTTCCCATCTCACGTAACTCCACAAAACGCTGGTGTATGGGTCTGGCCGCTCCCTGGAGAGAAGTGGTTTTCGTGCAGTTTGTCTTATGAGTAGTCACAGCACGAAGCGTTGATATCACAGCGTGCACAGGCGTATACGAGCCGTTTGCTGATGTTTGCCGAGGCAGCGCGCGCGTCAGCGCTCACGACCGCACCCTTAAAGTCAAAGTTCACAGTTGCTGCTCGAGCCACGCAGCACCCCCTACGCCGGTGTCCCTTCACGCTCTTCTTTGTCGAGCGAAAGACGGGCGGGGCGTTTCTTTTCTGGTCGAGGAGCAATCGACGGCAGGCCTCGCACGCAAGATGATGTTATCGCATGCGCCCTCCGTGCGACGGAGATGGCCAGCTTGTTTCATATCTGCTTCAGCCGTGCTCCTCACCAGCGCTCGCGAGCAATGTTATCGATTTGGACTTGATACGGAACATGACGGTGACGATGAATATATCTCCAGAGTGTCCATATAATATTTATCGCAATCAATATACAAGTACCGTGGAAGCGGGCTCGCCTTTTTTTTTCCTGCAGAGCTGCATCGTCCTTGCTTTAAAATGTTCGACCGTTGGAAGAATCAAATAATCCGGCGCCTTTTCCCAATGGTTTCGTTCTCGCCTTCACTGCCCTTCTTACAGGCGATATCTCCTCGCCACATTCATATTTCTTCATAAAGTATAGGCGTACAATGTCAGCACCCAGCGTTGAACCTATCAGGATTTCGCGCTGTCGGCTACACCCTGTTATCTCCGCTTGCGCAATCGGAAATGCACAAAATGGAGCGAAATCAGTTGATCGCGCTTGATAGTCATGCGGGACAAGGAAGAAGGGGTGGGTGACTGCATGGAAAAGCAGGGTGGAAGAAAATTCACAACTGATATTTCTCGCATGAGTACCAATCGAGAGTATGTGTCCTTGTGATGTCATGTGAATCACCGTTCTCGCGTTACGAAGTGTGCCAAAAAGACGACAAATACCAAGAATAACGCGCCCGATCTTGTATTTCCAGAGGCTGTTTTGGGGCCCTTTAAAAACACACGGCGCATACAAACACGGACACAAGAGAGTAGTCAAGAAACCACAAACGCCGCTACAACTGAAAAATTGAACAGCGGCGGGAAAGAAGGTAGACACAAATAGTTATCTCCGCATTCCCAGGCAAGAGGCGATACCTATCAATCAGGTGCTCGCAGTGGTCCACGTGAGAGATAACTGTTCCCTCTTCTCTCCTGTGTCCGTGTTTGCAAGGCGTGTCTTTTTAAAATGAATACCCACCAACCAGCTCCGCCATCTGTTATTCTAAGCTTTTCATTGCCTTTACTTCCATATTTATTTATCGATTTACTCGACTAAAAATGAAAGGGGAAAAAAGGTGTTCTAACGCATCGATATGTATTACTTATCTATTTTATTTATCTATGCGCAGTGTACTCGGTCCAAGACTCCACGAATATGCTATCGAGCGAGTTGGGTCGTCGAACCTTTAAGGCTGGAGGACGCGGCAGCGTTGAGGTCGGGCATTACTCGTGAGACTTCTGGAGAAGAGAAAGATGCGACATCTTTCGGGTAGCTATTCTCGATGTGTCCATCTAAACATGTCCATACATATCCGCAGAGCGCATTCAGTTACTCGAAATAGCGGTGAGGCGTGATATCACCTTGCTCTTGACCACGTCGACGCACCGAACACGCCAGCTCATTCCCAGTGCAAGAAAAAAGTCGACGAAATGTACAGACACAAGAACTTGTCAAGTCTGAACTTGCGTATAAATGTGTCCCAGATGTTTGAGAACGATGCAGGGAATGCGTACCGACCTTCACAGGTGCGTTAGACGGGCGCACGCATTAAACCTACTTCGACGGCTAACACGATCAGAGTTTATGCATGACCTCGGGGATGTGCTCCCAAAAGCGGATGTCTGGGGGCTGCGTTCGTGGCGTTGAAGCGCATTCCGTCCCTCTCATTCGTGTCGAGAGTTGTGACAGCTTCGTGACGTCGAAATGATGTTGCAGAAAAAGAACCGAAAACAGGGGGCGCGCCGTTCGCCGAGCTCCAGTCAGTCAGCGACGGCTGATACGAACAGTCCATGACGTGGGAACATCTAGAACCCCCTGTGAAGAGACGTATTTTATGACCAGATTTCCCGTTCGTGTTAAACGAAAAGACAAATGGCGGCGCCCCGCAGTTATTGGGCGGCGGCGACGGCGGCGTGGCGCGGCGGCGCACAGGTCTACTCTCAAGTCACCCTGCACGTCCTCGGTGCGGTGTTGGTTTGGCTGCGTGGCGACCCCATGGCGCTAGCTTTGACAGCGAAAAAAAAATATGAAAAAGCAAGACATGCTCTCGGCAGCTAATTCGGTGGTTTCAAATTCATGCTGTACACAGCTTGAGTATTTAATGTACCTGCGTCGAGAAACGTTGAAACAGCGACTAATCAGGCTTTCTTCAGGGCGAACACCTCCCCATTCACGCGTATCAAAGTGTAGATCTGAAGAGCGATAAGAGATTATGTGGTGGCCTTGTTGCCGGTATTTATGGGCACGCTGTTCGAGAGTGAGTTGGCCCACCACTTTAGCTACGGAGACGGCTATAATTTTTTAAACACTCTAGGCTATTCGTGCATGTGTACGAATGCGATCCAGCGAGTGTTGGCCAGGGCCACAAGTTGACCACAGAGGCGGATTTCATGCGTTCACTTTACCGCTGTTATCGTATAGTATGTGAAAGACCTGTAAGAGTCGATCATGGTTAACGCTATATGGTATGAACGATAGGAAGAGGAGGAGGTCGGCCCGATTTTTTCTAGTCGGTACCATACGGGGCATCCTGGATGTGAGTGGTATTTGCTAGCAGTGGCATGGTTCGAAACAGAAAGTGAGTTAATCGGTAGGGATTCATGTTAAAAGACGGGGCGTGCAAACACGGACGCAAGAGAAAAGTCAGCACAGAATCGTCTACATTTACATAAAAACCCAACAATATGGACATCGATACAGCCGTTCCCGTAGTGCCCGTTGCGACTATAGATTAACGAAATCAACAGAATTTAAAGTTTGGACGTCATCAAACATCGCGAATCTACATTAAAGGTCACCCTGAAGCCTCTCATACTGTAAACCTTTAATTAAATTTTTTTTAGAAAGATAAACAACATATTGGCCAGCAAAAAAGAAATTGCGGTCTAATGCTGTACCTGTAAAGAGCAAAATCGCAAATCGTATTGACGTGTCAGAAAAATCGGTAAGTACGAGAATAACCAATAGAGTAGGGGACTTTTCTTCGAAGTGCCTAGCTGAGCAGTAGATTGAGATGGTGCAAAACGTTTTTAAAAATAACTTAGCATTATGGTGAGGTTTTGTGCAGGCACAAACTATAGAAGTAAGAGCTCGTGAAAGCGTGTTATTGCTTCATAGTTTGCATGCAAGATACGCACTCATTGATCACGGGTACGGGCTATAGCTAAGCGCAGAACAATTATAGTCAACCACCGTTTTCCACTTCGCACCCTGTATATACTGTTTGGTAATGGTTCGTATTGTATACACTGATTGGTAATATTAGAGGAACTTCTGCAAGGAGTGCTGTCCGTTTTTCATGTGACCTACACCTTCTTTGAAGGTTTGACAAATATTATAACTGTTGTTGATGGGACATTTTGTGACTAATCGTGAAACACCTCCATGTATGTTAATAAAAACCTGAAGTGTAATAGCCAACTTGCAGGTATATGTTTCCGAGCCATTCTCAGCGCATAATGAGTGCCTGGCTGGAAAGTGTTGCTTGTGGCAGTATAGTCTACAAAATGCACATTGCAGTGTAAAGCATTCTCAGCGCATTAGTGCCTGGCTGGAAAGTGTTGTTTGTGGCAGTAGTCTACAAAATGCACGTTGCAGTGTAACCAGCTTTCTCAACTCATCGCGCTGCGATCAAATTATCCGACTAAATGATTCGTTTAGAAGCACTCCTTTTTCCTTGATACACGTGGCGGAAAATGCGAACCGCGTAGCCGTTTACAGCGCTTCCATTATGTTTCACCTGGCATGGATCGCTCAGATTACATCTTTCGCAACTTTTGCGGTTCTAATAGACTTCTGAACGACGTTTGCCGCCACAATTTCTTACGCCACGCCCGTCTTTTCTTTGCCTCCGGCACCTTTCTTCGTAGCCAAGCGAAGTTTTACCAAAGTGCAACTGTTTAACATCCAGACGACATCTTGGAAACAACTCTTTTTTGTACAGATTGCTATCTTCATTTCCTGATCTTATTTCGATGCCAAAGAAAAGAACATATATGTAGCTATACATAGCTGCTCGGGAACTCCTTGCACGTTCCGGCCTCAGACGCCAGAATTCCGGTAATGTTTTATCAGTCCCTCGGGCAGTAGCGCAGGTGCTTTTGTCAGAACCGAACCCAGGTGCCGTATTTTATCGGCCCGTTTTTGATACTTTTCCTAAGCCAGTGCACAGAGCAGCCTCTTGGTGCCTTTATCTACCCGCGTAATACGGTGGCAGTCATTAATTGGCCTTCAAGATGCCTGTCGCGTCTTGTCCACCAGCGTAATAGCTGATACCGCAAAATAAAAGTTGTTACACGATCGAATGGGTTGGGATTTACGATGACACCCCGCGGGGAATGCCGCCAGGCTGGTTCGTCGGAGCAGCAGCTGCTGCTGCTGGGATTTCACATGAGACAAATTGTATCACTTTTTGGCTTCGATAATTCATGCGTAGGCTAGTGCTCTTTAGCAAATGCACGCGATAATTCAAGCACATGACTCAGGCCACCCAGCGCGACGCCCGGAGGTGTGCTTGCTTCTGTGGCTGTGGACGGAAACGTGCTGTGCATGTTTTTATTCCGGAACACTTCACCTTGGACGGACGGTTGGTACAGAAAAGCTTCAGGCATGGAGATGGAGCCTTCTAATCTTCGACGTCTTATTATTTTTCTTCCAGATTGAAAATGCAAATGTCTTGCGCACTTCCGTGAAATAGTTGTGTCGTTTTTCTGCGCGTGTTACTGGCTTTGTTCTCACCTTGCTACTCATGCGTTTTGGGCACTTTGATCTCAATGCCTTTCATATTTTTGCTGACAACTGATGCTACACCATGACTTGTGGTGCACGGCTGCCCACATCAAAACGGTCGTAAGTTCAGTTCACGTCCACATCAGTTGCTTTCCGATTGAAACGGGATGCCCTAACGCATGTTCTAAATTCCTGTCTTATATACGCGTTAAAAAATAAATACTTGCGTAAATAAACACACGTGAAACAACGCATACATGAACTAAGACGTCCTTCATAGTCTGCTGCGTGTGTTAAAGCCCGGTCATAAGAGCCGCAAAGCACGTAGAATATTTAGTATGCATAGCGAAAGGTAATTTCATGTACATCCTTTAACCTCACCATGTGGCCCTATGTGTGGCTATATCTGTAAACTGATTGTGTGCAGTAGTGCCTGCACTTTGTGTCGCTTTTTAGTGTTGCTATGTGACCGGACGTAATTATCATCATCATCATCATCATCATCATCATCATCATCATCATCCTGTCTACGCCCACTGCAGGGCAAAGGCCTCTCCCATGTTCCGCCAATCAACCCGGTCCTGTGCTTTCTGCTGCCACGTTATACCTGCAAACTTCTTAGTCTCATCTACACACCTAATTTTCTGTCTCCCCCTCCCGCGTTTGCCATATCTTGGAATCCAGTCAGTTACCCTTAATGACCATCGGTTATCCTGCCAACGTGCTACGTGCCCGGCCCATATCCATTTCTTCTTCTTCATTTCAACTATGATGTCCTTAACCCCCGTTTGTTCCCTGACCCACTCTGCTCTCTTCCTGTCTGTTAAGGTTACACCTATCAGTTTCCTTTCCATCGCTCGCTGCGTCGTCCTCAATTTAAGTTGAACCCTCTTTGTAAGTCTCCAGGTTTCTGTAAGTCTCCAGGTTTCTCCAGGTTCCAGGCAAGTACCGGTAAGATGCAGCTGTTATATACCTTCCTCTTGATGGATAGTGGTAGATTACCATTCATGATTTGATAATGCTTGCCGAATGAGCCCCAACCCATCCTTATTCTTCTAGTTATTTCACTCTCATGGTTCGGCTCCGCGGTTACTACTTGTCCTAAGTAGACGTACTCCTTTACAACTTCCAGTGTCTCGCCACCTATCGCAAAGCGCTGTTCTCTGCCAAGATTGTTCCACATTACTTTAGTTTTGTGCATATTGCCACGTGCTTTTCTTTATCACTTTTGGTGTATTCGGTTTTCGGCCACGAAGACCGTCAGCAACGCTCAGCGCGAACCGCGCCTCATTGTTCGAGAACCTTCGCGACCATTGTAGATCGTTTTGTTAAGATTGCGCGCAAGACGCGCACACTCGAGCTTATTCTAAAATTTGCACGACAGCCAGCGATAACGCTGGAATATTCGACGGCACATGTTTAAATGCCGACGCGCTTCACCGCTAGTCAGTTGATCGACGGACGACGCCCTGTTCGCCGCTATCATTGTACAGCGTGTATTGCTGTAGTTCTAGTTGTCATTTTCTGGCCACAAGTTCGGCCAAATAAACAGTTTCATCCTGCAAACGCCGACTGCTGTCTTCGTCGATGTCACGACCACGTGACATCTGGTGGAGGTGCTGCTGCTTCCATGATCCGGACGCCCCCGCGAAGCGCTGACCCAAGCCCAAGCCGCGAGGAGGACGACGGCAAAGAAAACCCGGATCGTCGAACTAGCCGCCGGCAGCTAGGACTCAAGCCAGAGTACGGACCTCTTCCCGGCAACGCCAGGCAACCTAACGCCGTGACCTCGACTGTAACGATGACCGACCCAGTAGCTCCAACATCGATCCGGCTGCATCAGCCCCGGGAGTCGCCAACCTTCCACGGGTCGTCGCTCGAAGATCCAGAGAGCTGGCTGGAAAGGTACGACCGGGTCGCCGTTTTCAACAATTGTACAAGTGAAGACAAACTACGGCACGTGTATTTCGCGCTAGAAGACACCGCTCGGACATGGTTCGAGAACAGAGAAGCCACGCTCACGAACTGGGACCTTTTTCGCGCCGCATTTTTGGACACCTTCGGCCGCGTCGTCCGCAAGGAAAAAGCCGAAACGCTGTTGGAGACCCGTGTACAGCTCCCGAATGAAAGCATCGGGATGTACACCGAAGAAATGACCCGACTGTTCCGGCACGCGGACCCGGCTATGTCCGAAGAAAAAAAGCTTCGTTTTCTGATGCGGGGAGTGAAGCAAGAGCTCTTTGACGGACTTGTACGCAACCCGCCCAAGACAGTCGCGGAGTTCAGTTTGGAGGCCACAACGATTGAAAAGGCCCTAGAAATGCGTACGAGGCAATACAACCGCCGTATGCCGACGACGAACTACGGGGAAGCACATGCGCTGGGCTCCGACGACTTGCGTGAGACGATAAGGGCGGTCGTGCGCGAAGAGCTCCGAAAGATGTTTCCTGCATCGCAACCCCAAGCGCATTCCATAGCCGACGTCGTTCGCGAGGAAATTCAGCATTCGCTGGGAGTTGCTGCACCGCCGCCACCTGCGCCGGAAGCCATGAGCTATGCTGCCGTTGCACGCCATGCTGTCGCCACTCCGGGCTATCACCAACACCCCGCGCCATTGCAGTTCCGTCGCCAGACACCGCCGCCACCTCCGACGCCATCCCGCCCGCCTGCAGGCCAAAGCTACACCCCCCGAAAGACCGACGTTTGGCGCGCCCCTGACAACCGCCCGCTCTGCTACCACTGCGGGGAGGCCGGCCACACATACCGCCGCTGCCAGTACCGACAGATGGGGCTACGCGGATTCGCCGTCAACGCGCCGCGCCCGCAGCCAGGCGAACGGCCTCGCGACATCGACGACTACCTGACCGGAACACAGTGGCAAGAACGACGACCTTCCCGCTCGCCGTCGCCCGGCCGCTACATGTCACCGCACCGTCGGCAGCACACTGGCCCAAACCGGGGCCGGTCGCCTAGCCCGTATCCGGGAAACTAAGGGCAGCAACCGATGGAGGTGCGGTTGCTGTACGACCAAATGCCGAAGATCCTCCGCGGCCGCCAACGACGACTACGCGACGAGACCTGCCGAACACGACGCGAAGCAGACGAAGCCCTGACGACGAAACCTCGGTCCCTGAAGAATACCTGTCGACGCGACGTACAAGCAGCGGGACAAGCCGACCTAGCCGTGACCCGACGCCGCGATTTAACCGCAACGCAAGACGACGGATTAGCGACCTCGACGTACTATTCGACGGCCACAACGTCGCCGCTCTCGTCGACACTGGAGCCGACTACTCCGTCGTGAGTGGACCATTCGCCAAAAGATTGAAGAAAGTTAGGACCGCTTGGCAAGGGCCCGAAATCCGGACCGCTGGGGGCCATTTAATAACTCCGGCTGGAGTCTGCACCGCAAGAGTCACCATCAATAACCGGATTTATCCTGCGAGCTTTGTAATCTTACAGCATTGCTCCAGGGATGTGATACTTGGGATGGACTTCCTAAGCCACCACGGCGCCGTCATCGATCTGAGATCTGAGTCAATAACACTAACCTCAGAAAAAGCGCTGCTGCCACACACGACGCCAGGAAACCCCGTGTTGAATGTGATAGAAGAGCACTTCACCATTCCGCCTGTCACCAGCATCATCATTTCCGTCGGAACTCAAGAACCCGCAGACCTTGAAGGTGTCATCGAGGGCGATCAGCACCTACTTCTGAACCGTCAGATTTGCGTCGCAAGAGGCATAGCCGAGCTGCGTGATGGCAAAGCTAAGGTAGTGCTGACAAACTTCAGCCACGAATATAGGCACCTCAACATTGGTACGACGGTCGCCTACATCCACGAATTCGTGGACGCTAGCAGTTCTTTCGCCCTCTTCGATGCTACTGAACCTGCTTCGACGGATCGACGAAACCAACCCGATTTCGACGTCAACCCGAGCCTCCCGAAGCACAAGCAAGACCAGCTAAAAGCCCTGCTCCTACAATTCAAGGACTGCTTCTCGTCGTCGTCAAGAATTCGACAGACCCCAGTCGCGAAACATCGCATCATAACAGAAGAAAGTGCCCGACCAATCCGTCAGAGCCCGTACCGAGTTTCGACGCGAGAAAGCGAGGCCATCAAGAAACAGGTCGACGAAATGCTACGCGACGACATCATCCAGCCGTCCAAGAGTCCGTGGGCGTCACCTGTGGTGTTAGTGAGAAAGAAGGATGGAACCCTACGTTTTTGCGTCGACTATCGTCGCCTGAACAAGGTCACGAAGAAGGACGTGTACCCTCTCCCACGGATAGACGACGCCCTAGATCGACTCCATAACGCCAAGTACTTTTCGTCGATGGACCTCAAGACCGGCTACTGGCAAATCGAAGTAGACGAGAGAGACCGAGAAAAGACTGCCTTCATAACACCAGACGGCCTGTTCGAGTTCAAGGTCATGCCCTTTGGTCTTTGCTCGGCACCCGCAACTTTCCAACGTGTCATGGATACAGTGCTGGCTGGCTTGAAGTGGCAGACTTGCCTCGTGTACTTGGACGACGTCGTTGTGTTTGCCTCAAACTTCGACGATAACCTACGGCGGCTTGAAGCTGTACTTCAAGCAATAAAGAGCTCCGGACTCACCCTGAAGCCAGAAAAGTGTCGCTTTGCGTACGAGGAACTTTTGTTCTTGGGACACGTGATAAGCAAGTCCGGAGTACGCCCTGACCCCCAGAAGACAGTCGCCATCGCTACATTCCCGCCGCCTACCGACAAGAAGGCCGTGCGTCGATTTCTCGGCCTGTGCGCCTATTACAGGCGGTTCGTCAAAAACTTTGCCCGCATCGCCGAGCCACTTACTAACCTTACCAGGACCGACGTCGAGTTCAAGTGGGAAACGCCGCAGCGGGAAGCATTTCAAGAACTAAAACGACGCCTGCAGACGCCTCCGTTACTCGCGCATTTCGACGAATACGCCCAAACGGAAGTGCACACCGACGCAAGCAATGTAGGACTCGGCGCCGTTCTTGTGCAGAGGACTAACGGAGTGGAAAGGGTAATCAGCTATGCTAGCCGCTCGCTATCAAAGGCGGAAGCAAACTATTCTACGACAGAAAAGGAGTGCCTTGCCATAATTTGGGCTACAACAAAGTTTCGCCCCTATCTTTACGGCAGGCCCTTCAAAGTTGTGAGCGACCACCGCGCCCTATGTTGGCTAGCTAACTTGAAGGACCCTTCAGGTCGTCTCGCACGATGGAGCTTGAGACTTCAAGAATTCGACATTACCGTCGTTTACAAGTCCGGAAGAAAACACTCTGACGCCGACTGCCTGTCTCGTTCCCCCGTGGAACCGCCGCCGCAAGACGACCAGACGATGACTACTTCTTGGGAACCATAAGTGCCGACGACTTCGCTGAACAACAGCGATCCGACCCGGAACTCAGAGGCCTTATGGAATACCTCGAGGGCAAGAACGCCGTCGTTCCGAAAGTGTTCAAGCGAGCACTGGCGTCGTTTTTCTTAGGCAACGGCGTTCTCCGAAAGAAGAACTTCTCACCGAATCGAGCCAAGTACCTTCTCGTGGTGCCTTCAGGATTGCGGCTAGAAGTCCTCCAGGCCCTGCACGACGACCCGACAGCAGGACACCTCGGTGTTTCCCGAACGCTGGCAAGAATACATGAAAAGTACTACTGGCCGCGCCTTGCCGCCGACGTCACTCGCTACGTAAGGACATGCCGAGACTGTCAGCGACGCAAGACACCGCCAACAAGACCAGCGGGCTTTCTTCAGCCGATCGAGCCACCTCGGCGACCGTTCCAGCAGATCGGGATGGACCTCCTGGGACCGTTCCCAACGTCGACTAGTGGTAATAAGTGGATCATCGTAGCTACCGACTACCTGACCCGTTACGCCGAAACAAGGGCCCTACCTAGAGGCAGTGCCGCCGAGGTAGCGAAGTTCTTCGTTGAAGACATCGTTCTGCGTCATGGCGCCCCAGAGGTCCTGATCACCGACAGAGGTACGGCGTTTACTGCAGAACTAACTCAGGCGATCTTGAGGCACAGCCAGACAAGCCACCGCCGGACCACTGCCTACCACCCTCAGACCAATGGCCTCACCGAGCGCCTAAATAAGACCATCGCCGACATGCTGGCCATGTACGTCGACGTTGAGCACAAGACGTGGGACGCTGTCCTTCCGTACGTGACCTTCGCTTACAACACGGCTGTCCAAGAAACGACGCAGATGACGCCGTACAAGTTGGTCTACGGAAGAAGCCCGGCAACGACGCTCGATGCCATGCTACCCAACGTCACCGACGAAGAAAATCTCGACGCCGCCGCTTACTTACAGCGCGCCGAAGAAGCACGACAGCTCGCCCGCCTACGGATCAAGAACCAGCAGATGACTGACAGCCGCCGCTACAACCTTCGACGACGCCACATGGAATACCAACCTGGTGACCTTGTATGGGTATGGACGCCAATACGCCGACGGGGACTCAGTGAGAAGCTTCTTCGACGATACTTCGGACCGTACAGGGTACTTCGACGCCTCGGCGCACTCGACTACGAGGTTGTCCCTGACGGCATTACTAACTCTCAACAGCACCGTGCACGATCTGAAGTCGTCCATGTCGTGCGCCTCAAGCCATATTACGCGCGTTAGCGATTCTGAGGACTGTCATTTTACTTTATTATTGTGCTTTCTTTCTTGTTCTTATTGTCTATTGTACTTTGTTGCTTTATTCTTGTTATTTATTGTTGCATGCATTAGCCTGTTCTGTTTTAAGCATCGGGACGATGCTTTTTTCAGAGGGGGGCATTGCCACGTGCTTTTCTTTATCACTTTTGGTGTATTCGGTTTTCGGCCACGAAGACTGTCAGCAACGCTCAGCGCGAACCGCGCCTCATTGTTCGAGAACCTTCGCGACCATTGTAGATCGTTTTGTTAAGATTGCGCGCAAGACGCGCACACTCGAGCTTATTCTAGAATTTGCACGACAGCCAGCGATAACGCTGGAATATTCGACGGCACATGTTTAAATGCCGACGCGCTTCACCGCTAGTCAGTTGATCGACGGACGACGCCCTGTTCGCCGCTATCATTGTACAGCGTGTATTGCTGTAGTTCTAGTTCTCATTTCCTGGCCACAAGTTCGGCCAAATAAACAGTTTCATCCTGCAAACGCCGGCTGCTGTCTTCGTCGACGTCACGACCACGTGACAATATTAATTTTCAGACCTACTCTTCTACTTTCCGTATCCAGTTCAGTAATCATGAGCTGTAATTCGTCTGCCGCGTTACTCATCAATGCAATGTCATCAGCGAATCGTAGGTTACTGAGATACTCTCCATTAACTCTTATCCCTAACTCTTCCCAATCTAGGGCCCTGAAAACCTCCTGTAAACACGCGGTGAATACCATTGGAGAGATCGTGTCTCCCTGCCGTACGCCCTTCTTTATTGGGATTTTGTCGCTTTCTTTATGGAGGACTATAGTGGCTGTGGATCCGCTGTAGATTTCTTCCATTATGTTTATATAGGCTTCGTCGATGCCTTGATTCCGCAGTGCCTGCATGACTGCTGATGTTTCCACCGAATCAAATGCCTTCTCGTAATCTATGAAGGCTATGTATAGGGGTTGGTTGTATTCCGCGCATTTCTCTATCACCTGATTGATAGTATGAATATGGTCTATTCTTGAGAATCCTGAACGAAATCCTGCCTGGTCCCTTGGCTGATTGAACTCTAATGTATTATTTCTGTTAGCAATTACTTTTGTAGATAGCTTGTAGACAACGGACAGTAAGCTTATGGGCCTGTAATTTTTCAGGTCCTTGACGTCCCCTTTCTTATGGATCAAGATGATGTTGGCATTCTTCCAAGATTCTGGTATTCTCCCCGTCGAGAGGCACTTCGTATACAGGGTGGCCAGTTTCTCTAACATAATCTCTCCACCGTCTTTCAACAGGTCTGACGTTACCTGATCCTCACCAGCTGCTTTGCCTCTTTGCATTCCCTTTAGGGCTTTCTTTACTTCTGTCAATACTGGTGGGATATCAGATTCCTCTGCGCTATTACTCCTTCTTACGTTATCATCCTGAATGCCTTGGCTGCTGTACAGATCTCTGTAGAACTCTTCCGCTACCTCAACTATATTCTATCCATATTGTTTGTGACCTTGCCTTCCTTGTCGCTTAATGCATACATCTGATTTTTGCCTATGCGCAGTTTTGTCTTCATAGCTTTGAGGCTCCTTCCGTTCTTTAGAGCATACTCAATTCTCTCCATATTATACTTTCTTATGTCGGCTACTTTACGCCTATTGATTAACTTCGAAAGCTCCGCCAGCTCTATTTTGTCTGTTGCATTTGAGGCTTTCATAGCTTGACGTTTCTTACTCAGGTTTTTCGTCTCTTGGGATAGCTTACCAGTGTCCTGTCTAACGACTGTACCCCGGACTTCCACTGCACACTCCTTGATGATACTAGTCAGATTATCATTTATTGCGTCAACGCTAAGGACCGGACGTTATGTGTAGCGTTATTAGGGGCGAAGCTCCTTAAGGCGGCACCCGTTCGTCCCTCGTAGCCGTAGTCGTAGTAGTCGTAGTGCGTAACCAGTCTTACGCTTTGACCTCCAAGGTGGTGCCGGTGGGAGATTTTTCCTGTGCGTTGTTGAACAATAAAAAATTCGCAGCGTGCGCGTTAACTAAAAGCCGAATTCTTCTGTCTCTCATTCCCCATTAGCAGCCATTGGCATGTTCCAGTAGGAAACGTTAGTAGAAGTGTAAGTGTTAGCTAAAAGCCGACTTCTTCTGTCTCTTATTCCCATTAGCAGCCATTGTTTACCTCCAAGGTAGTGCCTGGTGAGATTTCTCCTGTGCGTGATTAAACAATAAAAATTTTGTTCAAAACGCCGTTGATTGATGAAATAAACCAACGAAAGACGCCAGATGTTTTGTAAAAGCAAAACGAAAGAACGCCAGATGTTTCTAAAGCAAAACGAAAAGACGCCAGCTGCTTAACGAAAGACGCCAGATGTTTTCTAAAGCAATGATTTTCTAAACAATGAAAATTCACAGCGTACATGTAAAATTAAAGTGAGCTGCAAGTCGTCATAACTCATCGAACCTTTAGTATAAACGCGCCCGATCTCACGTCGGTGATGATGTACTGGGCAGAATTCACGGAAGATTCACGGTTTACCGATGAACCTCCGCAGCTTCGCCCACTCATTATCATTCACTCCGTGGATATGCTGTGATTTTTTGTTAACAACTTTGTGCCTTCGTAACTGCACCTTATGTGAATTATAGCGTTATGTGCGTAGACCGTATTTTGTGTCTATAGCGTCCCTCTTTGAATAGACTTCGTGCTCATGTGAACTGATATGACTTGATTGACTAATATAACCTCCCTCTATAGGTGCGATTTCGGGTAGCTTTTTTTTTTTTCATGTCTGTGATTTTTCATGTCTGTGAAAGGCTTAGCCGGCACTATATAAAAATGTCAACATCTCCTAAACAACATTAGCATGAAAACATATAATGAACACAATAAAACCCTGCCGTTTACTTTTCTAGTTAATTGCTTATGGGAAACGAAGTGTTTCTATTTTTCATCCTAGACAAAAGCAAGCCTCGAACAAGGCACCTCTTTTCGCAAACAAGACTACTTCTGAATATTCTGAGGTCATTAAATTTCGCAGGGTAAATGATAAACCATTTACCCTGCGAAACACAGAAAACTCTCCTTAGCCTCCTCAGCACTACATGGTTTTCTGTCGAGCTGCCCTCTGCTTGGAAAGAGGCCGTTGTCCTTCCAATCCTGAAACAGGGCAAGGACCCATCTCTCGTTTCGACTTACGGGCCAACTGCCCTGACAAGTTGTATCTGTAAAGTATTTGAAAAGATGATAAACAGGTGGCTACTACCTTTCTTAGAATCGAACACCTTCTCGATCCATACCAATATGGGTTTCGAGAGCAACGATCCACAGCTTACCATCTAATACCCATTGAGGCAGCAATTCGCGATGGATTCCTCCATAAGCAGTTCTTTCTCTCGATATTCCTTGACATGCAAAAAGCCTACGACACAACATGGCGGTTCGGAATACTGAGAGACCTTTCACATTCAGGTGTACGAGGTAAGATGCTGACCATAATCGAAAGTTATTTGTCCAATCGCACGTTCCGTGTTCGAGTAGGCAATGTTTTGTCCCGAACATTTGTCCAGGAAACTGGAGTGCCGCAAGGTGGTGTCCTGAGCTGCACACTTTTTATTACAAAAAAGAATTCGCGGCGTCTGTGCATCTCACACAACATGTTTTACTGCACATATGTCGACGATGTACAGGTTGGTTTTAAATCGTGCAACCTTTCAATGTGTGAGTGGCATGTTCAGCTGGGTTTGAACAAGGTCTCTAAATGGGCATGCAAGAATGGGGTTTAAATTGAATCCACAGAAAAGCACTTGCATCTTATTCTCCAAAAAGAGAGGCCTTCATCCCGACCAGACATTGACCTACATGGACAACGTCTGCCTGTAAAAACGGAGCATAAATTCTTAGGACTCATTCTAGACACGAAGCTTGCCTTCATATCACACATCAAGTCTATAAAGAACAAGTGCATAAAAACTATGAATATTCTATAACAGTTGTCATGCACTTCGTGGAGTAGTGACAGCAAATGTCTGCTGAATATGTATAAAATCCTGATACGCACACGCCTAGACTATGGGGCGATAAGCTATCAGTCTGCGACGCCAACCGCGTTGAAGATGCTTGACCCTGTCCACCAATCGGGCATTCGTCTTTCTACTGGTGCTTTTTGCACCACCCCGTAGAAGCCTCTACGTTGAATCGAATGAGTGGTCGCTCCACCTGCAGAGATCTTACTTTTCTTTTGTATATTACCTCAAAGTGAACGCAGACGAGGAACACCCCTCACACTCCACAATTAATGATCTGTCCAGTTCTGCGCTTTTTGACAACTTTCCTTCGGTTAGAAAGTCCTACTCACTTGAGGGCTGTAGCTGAGGAAACGGGTGTGCCATTTCTTGAACACTGTCTAATGGCTCCCGCTGCACATCTCCCACCGTGATAGTGGCAGCTTATAGATTCCGATGTATCTTTAGTGGAAGTTACGAAACACCCGCCTATTGCACATATCCGCACGTACTTCCTCGAACTCCAGCACAAATACACTTTTCCAGAATTCTTTACCGATGCCCCAAAGTCTCACATTTCTGTGTCCTACGCAGCGGTTGGTCCATCCATTTCAGATGTAGGCGCACTGCACCCCAACACAAACATCTTCACAGCAGAGGCATACGCGATATTTGCGGCCATCGAACAAATCAAAGAAATAAAACTACAAAGTGCAGTGACATACACCGATTCCCCAAGTGTGAGAAAAGCTCTGAAAACTCCTAAAAAGCACAATAACCCTGCCCTTGTCTCGGTCTACTCACTTTTATGCAGGGTCTACACACTCAAACAACATGTTGTAGTGCGCTGGATGCCAGGACACCGCGAAATCCAAAGAAACGTGTTGACGGTCCAGCTAGCTGCTTCCTCGCGCGAAAACGCTGCCACCATTACATCCATAGCTGTCAATGCACTTGACCTAAAACCTTTCCTCAAATGAAAGCTCAGGGATTATTGACAACGGTTATGGGACAGACAAACACAAAATAAAGTTCAACTGATCAAGCCACATCTCGTGAATTGGCCGCCAGTGTCAAAGTCACGCCACACAGAAGTAAGTTACCAGTTTAAGAACAGGACGTACACACTCAGGACAAACACACAAAAGGTAGGAGTACACACTCCTACCTTTTGCCCGGTGGCGATCCACCTTTTTGTGATAAATGTGGTAAACCACTCACTGTCTTTCACATACTCATTGAATGCAGTGTATTAGATCCTATAAGAAAAAAGCACTTCCCATTAGCTTACTGGGAGCAAATACCGCTGCATCCATTGACGTTCATCGGTAGAAAACTGGTTTTTAAATACCAGTCATTGTTTGCGTTTTTCAAAGAAGTTCACAGCTTTCACGTCATTTACCAGGGCAATCCGTAGCACGACCTCTGGAAAGGGGTTGTTGCTGCGGTAGCTACATTAGAGAAGCAGCTGCATTGGTCTCAAAGGCCTTGAGGAGGAATTCATGCTATTTTCCCATCTCTCACTTGTAGATATCATGCTCACTTGTAATTCATTCCACACCCATAGATCACATCACGTATCACTGCCATAATTTTATACTCTCTACACACCTTTTACGCTCCTTTATAACGCGTGATACTAGGCCTCTATACAGCCGTAATACACCCTGTCATCGTAATCATTCGTCATCGCTGACACCCCATAAAAGACATGGCGCTCTTTGGCGACCCATGGTCCTTGTGCCACAGAACCCCACTTATCATCAACAACCACATTACCCCTCGTTTTTTAAATGCTTTCCTGTAGTGCATAGTGATTTATACATAGCTCATATTTGCCCGTTTTCTTTCTTTCTTAAACGCTTATAAGTGCTGAAATGCCATTCACGTGAATTTCTCAACCTCGCAAGTCCTCAGTTTCAGGGCTACACACTCGAAGGAATATACAATCACTTAAACAGCTATTAGGCTCGTAAGCTGCACAACCGGCCTCAACGCAAGTGTTTACTCCACCGCCAATGCGAGTATACCAATCAAGAGAAAGGAATGTGACAGAGTATTCAGTGAATATTTTTGCGACAAAGCAGTGTAGAGAAATATAATTTCGTTACTAGTAACACGCAATCGCCGAGGAACAAGCTCCCGGTTGTCAACTCCCGTAGACACACTGTCATCGAACTGGACCAATTTGTAATTGATACTGTGCCAAATGTGTTTGTTTATTCACTCATTCGTGTGCATTCTTGGTCACCTTTGGTGCTCCTCTTAGCTTAGCTTCTCTAATTTCTCGTTCTGTTCACATTATGGTCGTTCTTCACATCTACGCCGGAGATTAGTTGAGTCTCACATGGATTTCTTTTATCCTTGTTCACGTCCCCGCATTTACGTCATCTTGTTGAGCCTTTAGTCATCGCCGCCCTCTTGACTGATGAAAAATAAAGGCATTGTTCAGTGGTTTAGGAATACGTCATAGTTCTCAATTATGGGATTAGGTTTTCTTGTCCTTGCGGTTTTTTCAGCCCTTTTTTTATTCAAGTGATGTTTACTTCATTTTCATCAGACGCAAGCTGCGTTAGCCTCCACAGATGCTCAGGGCAGCCCACAATGTAAATAAGTAATAGACCAAAATAAACATGCCACGAAAATATTCTTTTCTAAAAAGTTTCCTACGTTGAACGTTCCGAATCGCATCGCATGCTGGCTCAGCGAAGCGTCAATCGGTGAAACGTTACTGCTTGAAAAGGCGTTCATTAGAATTAATTACCTATAGCGTCGCTGTAGCGTTATCATTTTTAAGTTAATGTTCGAAAGTAATTAGTCTCTTTCACGCATTTCTCACAAGAGCGGCGATAGAAAAATACCTTGTGCATGAAGCTTTATAATGTATAGTCAGGAGTCAGGTATATTAGCCCTTAATCGCATATGGCAGTTCTCGTGCGGCACACGGGAGTTCACTGGCCCCGTCGGAATGTGGTAGCTCCGTCCAGGAGTCAAGCCCACGGCCTAACAGCGAGCAGCAGAACACGCAGACATCTAGCACTGGAAACAGCGTACGACACAGCACTGCGTATCTGCCATTTAGTGACCCTTGCTTGTCAGGCATCACCTGGCCTCTGTCGATATTGGTTACGCCTGCTCGCAACTGTAGGGCCGCCCGCTTCCAGGTGGTGGGAAACGTCGTCGTGCGCGGCCCGTTCTCCAGATGGCGCTCGGCGAGCTAGCGACGGTGGCGTGCAGCGTTTACGCGCCGAGCTGCGGTCCTCTCTTGCTCGGGGAGCGGGAAAAAAAGAGGAGCACGCCGGTGGTCGTAGAGGCCCCGAAAAAAAAACTCAGAAGAGGAAACAAGGGCAGCGCACGACACGGCTTCGCCGCTCGAGGTGGCTGGCAGCCGGGCGACGCACCTGACAGCCAGGTGCGGCGCCGGACAGCCGCCGCCTTCGCAGGTGCCACATAGCACGTGCAAGCACGCACGCATAGTACGCACACACGCCCCGGCCGACGGCGCAAGAAATTCGACACGCAGTTTCCCAGGGTACACACTGCCACATGATAAACTCCCATCTGCGAATGTTGCGTCAGCACGCGTAGCCGCAAACAGCCATCAGTGAGTTTTGTTCTCACGGCAAGGTCCCACGACCGTTTCCCCTAATATCTATATTGATCAGCTCAATATGTAATTTAAGGGAAACGCCGCTGTTGTCAAACCTACGATATTAAACTGACATAGCTAACGTGGGCCTCTTACGTATGCGCTGTTCCCGCCAGCTGATGCGGATTCAATGACAATGTGCGTTGAAACTCATTTTAATGCTTTGTTTCGATTCCAATCTGCAATATACTGGACATACCCTTGTCGTGAAGTTTAACTGCTATGTAACAGCTATGGTGCGTGAGATATATTTTTTTGTAAAATTGGGAGTTTGCACAGAGTTTTTGAGAGCAGTGAACTAATCTAATTCGAGGCACCGCGATCCCAATTTCGACAGGAAGATTTTGTAGACGCTACCGGAACTCCAAGCTTACGTCAAAAAGCGTCGAACTTCTAATTATAAAATTCAAAGAGACATTGGAAGTGACAAGTCGGAAATGTAGACCATTCGGTGCATAGCAACTTTAAACGATTTTAACTTTTAACAGCCGTAATTGAGGCGCATACGTATTTGAGTAGCACGGAATTTCATGCTACTTGTCTTAATCTCGAAATCTATCACCTCATTAATACCACGAAGGACAATTTTGACATTGAGCACATTAAACTTTCGCGGTGCCGCTTTCTGCAGCAAAATTTTCTTTTAGATATTGTTACGTGTACTTGTCTTGTCTTCATCGTGACCGTGTGTCACTTGCTAAACTAAGTGCTGTCAGGCCAAGCCAGATTCTCTGGAAATTTTCACGATTGTTTTCGAATGTTCGGATAAGATTGTGTGCACAGCGCATGTAGCCGAGTTTATTCTGTAACAAACACTCAAATCTGCGATCATGCATGTATAGAAGCCGACGTGCTTTAAGGGCGATCTAATTACCGACGGCCGACGACTGTGCTTGCTGCTATCAGTGTACTGCGTGCATTGCCTGTATTTGTGCTTCCATTTTCTGGGCACAAGTACGCCCAATAAGTGTTCCTTACTACAGCTTTCTGTACCGTCACAACAACACGACATCATTTCTCCAAAGCCCATCGCGCAACACATGGTAATAATAATATCTGGGATTTAACGCCCCAAAACCACGATGTGATTATGAGAGACGCCATAGTGGAGGGCTCTGGAAATTTCGACCAACTGGTGTTCTTTAACGGCTACCAAAATCTAAGTACACGGGCCTCAAACATTTTTGCTTCCATCGAAAATGCAGCCGCCGCGGCCGGGATTCGACCCCGCGACCTTCGGGTCAGCAGTCGAGCGCCCTAACCACTAGACCACCGTGGCGGGACACGCAACACATGGTCAACTTTTGCAAAGTAACCAGGATAACATGAATCGGACACAATTCTGCGGTATTCATATGCAAGTTCAAGTTTAGAGAACAGGTTTCGGTGTCGGATAACCAATTGTCTTAATGCTATCAGAAAATTGTAATTTTTTGCTATAACCGATCCAGCTTATTATAACTTTTTCTGAAGGTTATATCACCCTAACACTGTCTATAATCTTGACTCATGCGAAAAAAGGGGTATCTTAAAGGGACACTAAAGAGCAAAACAATTTTTCTCGCATTAGTAAAGTAGTCTTCCAGGATACCAAAAACACCACGCTTGCTGCGAGAAGACGCTTAATAAGCGAGAAAACGCGCAAAAATAAAATACAGGTGGCGACGCCACCTTGGAATTCCCGCACCATTTGCCGTGACGTCACATATTTTTGACGGCGCCTGCTTGGGCCTACGTAGTTCCTAATCGGTTAAATCGAAGTACATTGTCCTCCGAGGGGGCCTGAGACTTGACATAACGAGTTTGTGGAAATTTTTTTGAGCCAGTGGCGCCAAAATTCGTTAAATGCTCTTGGAAATCTTTTACGTCACAAAGTAAAAAGTTAGGCGCGAAATTTAAAAATTAAACTTTGAACTTGGTTTTCTCCTCCAACAATAAACCTATGGTGGTGAAATAAACTACACAAGAGTTCTCCGAGCACGCTTTATCAATCCAAACCAATTCATTCTTTCTCTTTAATGTCCCTTTAAGGGCTCGTTTTTCATTGTTAGGCACCGTAATCATGATGTAAATGCGAAGAAAGAAAAGTGGACAAAAAGATAACTTGCCGCCGGCAGAGACCGAACCTGCAACCTTTGAATAACGCGTCCGATGCTCTAACAATCGAGCTACGGTGGCGGTCATCCTCCCGTCCACATTATGGGGTATATATGTGCATTTAAACCTGGCAGTGTTAGCGCCGCTAATAGCCATGACGGTGAGGGTGGAACACTCTTTTTCTGCCTGCTGGCGTCGCGAAGCACGTGGTCTTTTTACGAGCTGACAGCTGACCAATAATCCCTCGCATACTACCTGAAGCATCCAGTCTGCCAGAACGAGGCCATCGCTATGAATGAAGGAAAGAAGTGGAAATTTTAAGGGCTTCCTTGCCTTTCTTGTCTGTTAGTTCGAATTAACTTTACTCATACGTCAATTCATGTTCTAAAACGGCTTTTTTGAAAACTGTAATTACACCGATTTGAAAAACAGAAAACTTGAAATATTCAGTTTGTGTTACGCTCAATTTTCTCATGCTATCTTTTCCATGTAGTTCTAACTGCTACCGAATAAGCTCTGTCATTGATGTCACCCAAGTGCGGCATGCACGCGTTTTGGCCGGTAATCCGTACTATGCAGTAACAAAAACATCTTAGAAGCACTAACTTCGGCGCAATGATGATGAATGATTTCATCAAAGGTTTCACGTCAATTCTGCTATATGCAGACAATGACTCGCTTCGGGAGCATAACTGACTATAGGCACTTGAACCTCGCTCTAACGATGTAGCGTCTGGACCATACATTACTTCATTATATCCGATATTTGTTGTTATAGTAGGTATAAAACTCGGCTCAAACAAGTCGGCAATCTGGCTCTCGCGGAAATCCTAGATGCAAAAACACACTATTCAAGGCTTCAAACGCCCTATAAACGAGGCAATCTACCCCTCTCTCTTTGTAGCACTTAAAATTAAGTAGACCGGAACATGAGAGAGAGAGAGAGGTAAACGTTTATTAGGTGGCCAGTAAGTGAATGTGGGAGGGTCTCTTATTCCAGGAACCCTCTGGCCTGGACCCCCTGGTGGGCCAGCGCGAAGAGTTGGCACTGGTCGACCAGGTCCGGCTTCGAGATCGCAGCCTCCCACGCATCACTAAGGAGGTTTCAGTCTGCATCTCTTGCTGCTGCTTGGCAAAACGGGCCTTCGTTAACGTTTATTGAAAGAAGGACGTGATCTTCATCTTTAACTGAACTTTAATACTGGTTTGAGCTGCGGAACGTAAAACGAGGGGCCAAGAGTAGACAGACAAGGAAGTTGTTAGTACAGCGACGTACTTGCCTGTTTTCTGTATGTCCCTCGTTTTAAGTTCCGCTGCTCTAACCAGTGCTAACTATGAATCAACTAGCGCCGCAGTGAATACCGTTTCGAATTTTAATGTCACGACCACACTTTAAAAAAAAAAAAAAACGAGGTCGTAGCATAAAAGACTGCCATTGTGCCATGCTTTGCCCACACACTTCACGAACTCCGTGCGACCCTTCCTAACCGAAGGGCCTTCACTCTACCGCTTCCGTTTCTACATATACATCTAAATCCAGGGTATTAAACGCCATACTATCATTTCTCTTTGAGTCTGTAGTGCACTTCTCGACTTTTGCTCTTACGTCTTGTTTAGCGCTGTGTCACCTGCGACAAAAAATAATAAATTAATACTGTAAAGAAGAGAAAGAAAGCTGCCGCGGATTAAGCACACAGTGGTCAGAGGTCGGAATTGCAAGCAGGCGCTGAGCGGTGGGGAGAACGCGAAGATGTTTTTTTTTTCTCTTCGTTCGCGGTGGACGCGACAGCTGGCAAGCCCGTGGGAAGCGGACCTGCAGCGCGAGAATGCGACTCCCGCTAGCCACTTGGTGCGTAGCTGTCCCCGGAGTGAAAGCAGATGGCGGCTGTGGAAGGAGGAACGGAAAAGAAGCGTCTGCGGGCGACAGACAGCGAGCGTGTCGGCATCCGCGGCATGCGACGCTGTCCGGAACTGAACTCGGCCAAGGCGCGGCGATGCAGCGTGCTCCGCTGTGCAAGACTTTCCTTTTCCTGTTCCTATAAGAGTGCGTCAATTTCTCTTCTTCTCAATTACCCCTTTTTTTTGAACTCTTCTTTGCGCCCGCGCAATTACGCTGATGTAGTGCTTTTCCGGTCACGTCGCTTTAAGCTGTGAGGTATTTCATCGTATTTATTCGTCGTGCTGTTCAATACACAGAGAAGACCTTGTGTAGGGGTTATACTTGGAACATAATGGATGAAAACAGACAGCGCTGCAAGGTTCACAAAGACGGCAGACAAGAACGACACAGACGAAGCGCATCTAACCACTGATTTATCGAAACGAAAAGACAGAAAGGGGTGCGCAAATACATAAAAAGAAAGGGCACTGTGGGCAAGCCGCGCATGGGCGAACATGAACGTTGACAATGGTAAAAAGACGCGCATTTTTCTGTTGGAAATTTACGGTAGCAATATGCCCATATCAGAAACCAAAATTAAGCATGTCCGGTGATCAAAATTATCTTTGTTTCGCTAGAAATGCCGCTTGCCTGTCTGGGGGTGCAACGGGCGGAGAGCTCACGCATGCGCCAAACTTCCCGACAGCATACTTAGACGCACATCAGTTGTTACATGCACTTCGTCTAAGTCGCTCTTGTCTGCCGTCTTCGAACTTTGCAGCGCTGCCTTTTTCATCAGTAGTAACCACTTCTGCTAAAACCGGACCCCTGCCACAACCCTTTAAAGGCCAACTCCGGTGATTTTTCGAGGTCCATGGATCTCAATAAAATTCGCTGGGTACGTTCCTTTTCACGTTCCCGTTATATATGCCAAATTACAAGCTGGAGACATACGCAGATTCATTGCAAATGAATTTTATTGATTGCCCCGACTATCCCCACCTCGCTTCCCAAAATATTGGCAACATTGGGTGCGTGACGTCTTTTTGTTAAGCGGCAGTGACGGAACCGAGGGGCCCCTAGAGCGTCTGCTATCCGCAAGGCAACAATCGCGAGTGTTTGGCGAGCGCTTCGTTGGCTGGGCGTGTGAATTTCAGTTCCTTGTGGTAATGCGTGTGATGGGTGGCAAGTGGTGTCGCGTTGTGGGCTGCACACAATTCCCGTTGGCAGTCACGAAACACTCGCACCTAACGATACCCTGCATCTCTATATTAGAGTGTTTTAGCTAGCAATGCCGGTTTACTGCACGGAAAGTACGGTAATACCGTACCGGCTAAAGAATGCACATGCGTGAACACCACGGAAACACTTCCCGTAGCATATACAGGGTGCACCGTGACTGGTCCTATATCGGTATACGGTGAGCTTCGCATCGTGCGAAACAACGTAACCTAATGGTGCGAAAGGTGGCTCATACTGGCTTATGTTAAGTTCCTTCGGCCGTACCAACGCGACGTTGAACGCCGCTATTGCCAAACTTATGCACTCTTCCCATAGCAATATTAGAAGCTTTAGTTAGTCCGCGAACTTCTCAGCGATAGCATTTACCCGATCACGGCCCCACAAACCATGAGCTCCCTGGACAGGTGGTGCCATCTGGCCGGTGGGAATGTGCAACCAGGCAAGCAAAGAGCTAAACAGGTGTGTTCCACTTCATCAAAGAGGAATGGCCATTACAGTTGGCCTCCAAATGCGTCGGAATCGCAGCTGTCATCTTCCGACAGCTCAGCTAGTGCACGCGACACGGTCAGTCACACACAAGGTTTCCGACGGAGTCACCTTTCAAATGAGCGTCTGCTCTTCGCCGCTTTCGCAGCTTTCATACTACGCGCTGGCGGGACCGGCATGCCTTGCATAATTTCCGGTATTTGTAACCACTTATACGTCACGCGAAGACAGTATGCTCGGTTGGGTTTCGGTTTTCGGTGTTGCGCTTTTTTGCTTATTTAAAATTATCTCTCCAATTTGCCAAGTGTTTCTGCTATCGGACCCGTGACAGGAGCGTCTCAGGAATATAAAGCACCATTACTTTGACATGGCCAAAAAATCGCCGGAGTTGGCCTTTAAAGGACTCTGCTCCTACCTGTATAACAATAACCGGTCATTGCATGTATATTACAGACTAAAAACATCGATTGATTGATTGATTGATTGATTGATTGATTGATTGATTGATTGATTGATTGATTGATTGATTGATTGATTGATTGATTGATTGACGTTGAGTCTCCGCATGTCGCTTTCTAGATGCTAGACAAGATAGAAGTTAAGGAGAAGAAGTCTTGAACCGATGAGACATCGTTCAAAAGGGTATGTCACTATACAGCCAACTTTTAGACAAGTGGACTTGCCTTCTTGACCTACTGCCCTGACGAAGGCTGGTCCACTTGTCGAAAGGTTGGATCCAGCGACATTTTCTGTTCAACGATTTCTCATCGCTTCTGGTCGTCGAACATACGTGCCTAATTGTGTTGCGCTCGTTGGTCTTTACGCCTTCGCATCTGCAGGTCAGTGTTCAACACCATGGTAGCATGCACGTACATATATTGCCACGTTAGACTGGAGTGTGTCGACACAAGCATTATAGCGCTGACATCGATAGCTTTTTTGCACGTGACGTCATGCACGCACAACATGACGGCTTAGATGACATCAAGGCAGTATTATCACGCGGCGAACTAACCTGCTTCAGTGACGTCAGTGCAAGCCACCATAACGGCATCTTGTTTGAGGTTGGCTCCAGAAATCAACGCGAGCGTAACATTTACTGACTAATGACAAATTAAATTTATATCTGTAGTAGCGGTGCGCAGAGTTGCCTGCTGTCGTCTTCAGGCCTCGGTGAAACTGAGATCGTTCCTAAGGTATCATGGTCTAACCACGCCCCAGACAAGTGAAGTGCTGCCGTAGACTCTAGCGAGCGCGGTTCCGGTGCGTCGGCAGCGACGATGCGTGTAATTTCTCCTGCAAGTGGCGAACGTTAAGACGAGTTTATTACTGCTCATTAGCATGCTGTTCGCAGTGCACACACATACCACTGAAATCAGCCACAGCCTTACAGGCAGTGCAGGCTCACTGTCCGCCAGTTTGACACTTCCGTAACATGCGTCCGCGGTGAATTCCACAGGATTCGGTGCAGATTCAGAGCACACACATACCAATGAAATCAGCCACAGCCTACAGGCAGTGCAGGCTCACTGTCCGCCAGTTTGACACTTCCGTAACATGGGTCCGCGGTGGAATTCCACAGGATTCGGTGCAGATTCAGAGAAATGCCAAACACTGAGTGAGTCGCGAATATAACTTTTATGGCGCGCGCTTGTTTCGAGAAAAGCAAGCAACATTCAAGCGAAATGACAGTGGGGAGCGCAGCCTTTTCATTATTATGACTTTCGAAGTTTGACGTACCAAACTGAGATAACACAATGACGTACACTGAAGCGGAGGATTCGAATTTTTTAACATCTGCCTTTTTTTTTTGACGTGCCCTAAATCTAAGCGCACGGGTGTTCTTGCGTTCTGTCCCATCGAAATGCCGCCGCCATGGTCGGGAATCGTATCTGAGGCCTCGAGCTTATCAGCGCGGTGCCCCAGCAAGCCAGTAACTCTGTCGTTATTTACACGGTTGCACCTAAGTCTTGTACTATCCTCAGCGACTGAAACACTGGAGATGCATGGCTGGCACCGCTTTTCGAACCACCAGTGGGCACTTGACGCACCATTATTTCATACGATGTCTACGATGCGTTACGGTAACCGTAACCAGCAATCGTCTCCGTGGCTAGTTACGGCTCCGGGTCAGGCCTGGCTATGAGGCGGTGGGCTGGGTTGGCGTTCGTTAGTACACTCTTAGCATACATGGGTTCACGTTGGTTGAGTGCGTGCGCACAAACGGCAGTTCTCGCAAAGTGAGAACAGCGATGCAGCTGCTTGAACGAACCCAAGCAGCGGCAGTCATTAAAGTGCGGAATATGCTGGAAAACTACTCGGAGGCGTATATAATGTGCGACGGTAATAGCACTAGAAATGTAATAACACATTTTTCGTCTGTTTCATACACTCTCGAAAGAATGCATGACCTGTACACAGACATCGCGTAATTGAAGAGAGGGCAAATATTTTTCAAATATCCGGGAAAAGGCAAAAGAGATTTTACGGAGGAAAATGCTGGGAAACTAAAAGCTTGTTGAATGGCGGCTTTGTATTATCCAAGTCCGAAAATAGAAAATAGGAAATTTTGGCTTCAGTCTTGCTGCTTTTCTTAAGACAACCTTCTATACGCATGCACACTTGGATGAGCTTGTGACAGAGATAGATATAAAACAGACAAAAAAGAGATAGAAAAAAAAGAGAGAGAGAGCAGAAAGAGAAAGAGAGAACAAAATAAGTAAGAAAAAATAAGAGAGAACGAAAGATATAGAAAGAAGAGGAACAGAAGAGGATAGATAACAGAAGGAGAAATAAAGAACAGACAAAAAAGAGATTAGAAACAATGAGATAAAAAACATAGAAAAGAAGAAAGAAAGAGGAATAAGAAGAGAAAAAGAAAGAAACATGGGGGGCGTCCAGCTCCGCACTTCTTCAGGGTTGGCACCCTAGTGCAAAGCTTCCTTAATTTTTTTTTTTTGCACGCTTAAGAATGATTGTATACTGATGTACTTGCTCTCTACAAACAAAAATTATAAGACTTCATCTTAATTCTAAGAATAAATCTCAAACGGAATAATTAGTCAAATGAAAACCACCCACACAAGCCAGAAAATCTCGTACTCCAGAGAACTAAACAAACTCTTCAAAAAATGGCGAGAATCTCTCTTCATACTGACACCCTTCTCCCTTGTCGCTACGTAGTACGAGTTAGCTATCTGTATTTGAGTGCAATGAAGTACTACAAAATATATAGCGTTCCCGTACTGAGGTCACAGTAACACCTCTCTGTGTTGTCTCTAAGCCCAGCAAGGTGCTGCTTCGAATATCCTTTGCGCATGCTTCCTGTGCCGTACTTTTCTCATTAAAGACTACAGCGTGACATGCATAGCAAGCAATCCACCACCGTTGGACCCCACAGGCAATGTGTGCGTAGGACATGTTCAGGAGCAGGATGAGCATGGGCGCAACCACGCAGGTGCACTCTCGAGTGTGGGAAAAAAACGGCAGGTGGAGATACGATGCACGGCACCTCCGTGTCCCTGCTTTACGCTCCCCCCGCCCCTCCTGCTCCCAACTCCTGTTTCGCTCCCAGTTTATGGTGCCGCTATGCCGTCTTGTAGCGCGAATGTTGCGGCAGCAGCTGCTGACCGACTTCGCGCGTCGCTGCCGCTAATGAGGAGACCGGAGAGGCTGTCGGTATGCCAGGGGCCGCTTTTTACACGCCCTTTTAACGGACCGCCCTCTGTGAATCGACCCGTCGACGGTGTAAAGCTGGTATATTTGGCCTTACTTGCTGTTTACGGCAGCGCGCCTTCAGTGCACATTCCACTGCTCAGCAGTGTTCAAGGCGAAATCATTAGACGGCTCATCATATGAAAAGTAACCGTCGGCGTCAACGCGAGTGATGCAAAAAATCATCATATTGCACGGGGTCGTCACGGCGACGAAGGCAGCAGCCGTCGGCTTGTCGAAGATGAAACTCTTTAGTTGGCCGAACTTGTGCCCGGGGAACAGAAAGTCAAAACTACAGCAATGCACACTGTACACTGATAGCGGCGAACAGAGCGTCGACCGTCGATAAACTGATCATGGCTGGCACGCGCCGTTTTTTATACATCACGCATCCAACTTTTATACACGCATCCAGTCTTATCACTGGTGGTCGCGCGAGCTCTGGAATAATCTAGACTATTTGCGTCCTGCGCGCAATCTTAACAAAGTGATTTATTACAATCGCGAAGCTTCTCGAACACTGCGGCGCGGTCAGCGTCGAGTGTTGCTAACCGTCTTGCTGGTCATCCCGAATACATCAAAATGAAAACAAGAAGCGGGCGTGGCAATATCATGGCGTAATCACGTGACGTCATCATAACGTCACAGATCACAAGACATTGTGACGTGATAATGACGTCATAGTGATACCACTGTGACGTCACATGTCATCACATGACATCGTCGTTTTGGTCATAGGTGACCGATTTTGGAGGACCGTGAAGTGCAGAAAGCTTGCAATAACCTCCGATCCCGGAGGCAGTGCACAACACGCTAGGTGCAAAAAGCTTTGGGGTGGCGGGCTTAACACGATCGACCGAGAAGAAAAAGAAAATGGCTTTCGCCTTCGAGTCGTCTTAGGCGAATGTATTACGGATTTTATGAATTTTTTCAAGCGAACCTTACCACGAGTTACAGATTTCGGTGGTGGTGGTGGTGGCGGCGTTTTATTATTTATTTACATAGTTCCTGCAACGCCGTAGTGGCATTACTGCAGCGGTATACATACAAAGTCAATATGGTTGATAACATTTCTGCGATAGTACACCAAAACATAGTGGAAATTTTTAATTATACCAGCGCTATAACAATTAAGCCCGCAAACAAAAATATTTTAGTACAATATGGCACGTGACAACAGGTACAAAAAGTGAAATACGCATGTCACAATTTCACAACGATGAGAAAAAAAGCCCTGTTGTCACTCAAGTTTTACTATATCTTCGGGAAGTTCATTCAGTCTCTAATGGTTTTTAAAAAGAAGGAGTTGGCAAAAGTTGTGCTTTTCAATGCGTATTCTCGTATTTTGTGTGTGTTGGCATCTTGCGGAACGATATGTTGGTGCTAGTAGTTATCCCGACCTACCTCATTCCTCTTAGGTTATAATATATAATATGCAGAAGTTTTAATCGAAGTTGCCGTCTTCTACATTCAGCCACGCGAAAACCTGGAGCCGGCTATAGCGTAGAGAAATGCGGCCGCCAAAGGCGCGCCGGTGACATGCGTATTTGCATGCGCCGTTTTCCAACAATCGATGAACTCTCGATCGGGGCTTGGGCTCATGGAGTCGTGGCGCGTTTCTTATATGGCAATCTGATCTCTTATTGAGCATACCTGTCATTTCACGCTGCGATTTCTCATTGTTGCCTATCATATGACCAATGACCGTTGTGTTGCCTGTAAGAACTGAAGTGTTGCGTGGATAAAGGTCCGATTCCCGGTATATAGAAGACGGCAAAATATGGGGGAGGGGAGCATTGTGCAATGCGGTAAAAAGAAAGAAGGAAAGGAGAAAAAGAAATGTAGCAGGCCAGGCACGCAGACGTCAAACTTAGCTTGCCCCCATTTTAAAGGGATACTAAAGAGAAACAATGAAATTGTTTAGATTGATAAAGTATGCTCGCAGAACTCTTGTGTAGTTTTATTTCACCACCATAGGTTTATTATTAGAAGAGAAACCAAGTTCAAAGTTTCATTTTTAAGTTTCGCGCCGAACTTTGTAATTCGTCGTAAAAGACTTCAAGAGCATTTAACGTATTTTGGCGCCACTGGCTCGACGAAATTTCCACAACTCGTTATGTCAAGTCTCTGGCCCTCAGAGGACAATGTACTTCGATTTAACCGATTAGGAACTACGTAGGCCCAAGCAGGCGCTGTCAAAAATATCTGACGTCACGGCAAATGGTGCGGGAATTCCAAGGTGGCGTCGCCACCTGTATTTTCTTTTTGCGCGTTTTCTCGCTTAATAAGCGTCTTCGCGCAGAAAGCGTGGTGTTTTTGGTATCGTGGAAGACTGCTTTATTAATGCGAGAAAAATCGTTCTGCTCTTAGTGTCCCTTTAACGGTAGGGGAAGGGCTACTGATTTTTTTTTCTTCTCTAGTGCGGAAATTTTCACTATAAATCATCTGGAACGCATAGACCATTACTCGACCGGCTGAGTTGCATCGATAATGAGCTGCAGAGCCGCCTGAAGAGGCGGAGGGCGTTACTCGCCCCTAAAATTATGTTGAAAATAATTGACGGGGTTTTACATCCCGTCAATTATCCCGTCATGATTATGAGTGAGGATGCCGTAGTGGGGGCTGTAGAAATTTGACGATCTGGTGTTCTCTAACGGGCACACAAATCTAAGCACACAAGCCTCTAGCATTCGCCTTCATCGAAATGCTAGATTCGGTCCCGCCACCTTCCGGTCAAGAGTCGAGCACAGTAACCACTATAGAGCATTGTGCCAAGTTGAAGCAAAAAAAAAACCAACAAAAAACATAGAACTAATGAAGTACATGAGCCTGAAACAGGGTAGCATGCAGCTGATATTGCAAACGTGGAAAATACGAAAAGCGAACAACTTATGGACGCGCATTTAAACGACGCTTTTTCAACACTCATCTTTCTTATTCAATTTTAGCACGCATTCAACGATTAGAACCAAATCTAAACGCCGCTGTCTTTTTTTAGTACATTGTGCAGGAGCAGCTTTTCACCATCGCGTGATAGGAATGGTCGCGCCGAAATTTGTCTCAGGAATACGTAGCAAATATAAGCTTGTGGTAGGATACAATTGAAATGCCAAGAAATAAAAAAGTATATCTTGATCAGGCAAGAAAGCGTCACTGGCAATTGGCACCAAAGTATACAGTATGCACACACAATCGAAAAAAACAGCGTTTCCAATGCCTCCCAGCGCTTTCAGCGCACTTAGCGGCGCTGCAAGCGCTGTACAGTGTATTCCAGTGCATAGAGCGCTCTGGGAGGGTCCAATAATCATGGATGCATTGGGACAGCGCCGCTGGGTTTTCAAATAGGGCAGTTCCTTACACAGTTCCATGTATGTACATTTGAAGCAAAGGTGCTTACATTCGAAAGCTGCAGGTAAGAAACATACCTAAGGAACAGTCACTCGACATAGCACGTAAAACAAGGCAATAAAGAAGTCACAATTTCACCGCAAGGGTGAAGCAATGAATGCGATAGCACCAAATTAGAATGTCACACGAAGAGCGCAAGCAGCTCGATGCTTGCAGCGCGCCGCTCAAGCGCAAAGGACGCAGGGAAAAGAACACACACAGAACGACCGCGAACTATCAACGGTCACAGCTCAAACATTGTAGCGCGCTGATCAAACACAGGAATGGCGCTCGAAAGAACGCACAGGTACACACAGGATGAGCGCAAAAAAACAACTGTCAGTGTTGTTACTTCTTCGTGTTTGAGCAGCGCGATACAACCCAAAGTGCGGCGTGTGGAGGACCCTTCAGCATCTCCTGCCACGAGGTGGCGTTAGACGCATTGTTTACCTAGAGTCACTGTATATGCTACCTTAGGTAGCAGAGTTGCGCATAGGTCCGGCTAGCAACCACAGCCATGCGGTAAAGTCGCGCTTCGTTTTTGCAAGCGACATG
>NC_051185.1:74650439-74668507 GCF_013339695.2 Rhipicephalus sanguineus
CTCTCGGAAACCCTCGGCATTAATCTGAAGCGCTGGAGCAGGGCCTTTTTCATCTTATCATAATCTAGCGCGTCCGCTGCTGGCATCCGGCTAAAAACGGCCAATGCCTCTCCCGCAAGGCACATGCTCAATCCAGTCGCCCAGTCACTCCTCTGCCAACCTTGTCCTATCGCTATTCTCTCGAACCGCTCTATATAAGCGTCGAGGTCATCTTGCCTTTCGTCAAAAGGTGCGATTAACTTACGCGGACGCACTTTTGGAGGCTGGGGTACCATCTCTGACCTATCTGGTACTCCCCACTAGTGCTTGCGCGCAACTGCAGTTTTTTCTCTGTGATCTCCTTTTCCAACATTAAGTTTCTATACGTGCGCTCGTCTGCCTTTCGCTCTCTCTCTTCATCTTCTTTCGCAGCCTCTCGCGCCTCTGCACGCTCTTCTCGTAATCTTTTCTGTTCCTCATGATAGAGCGACATTATGGCCTCAGCCGACAATCCCGCGGCACTACCGGCCCATCAAGCGTTCCAGATCCATTTCGCAGCTTCAGACAGACCTAGGCGTGTGACAAAGTTACATGGATCCTGGCAGGCTCGCCATTGTCACGCGTATGCTGGTGCCTGGTTCGCTCGTCGGGCTGTGCGAAATGAATCACGGAGGCCGATGGTTTTCAAAAAAAGCTCCCATTTCATTCCCCGAAAAATTTACAAGACAATCCCCCAACACAAACACGCACCCTTGAAGAAACAAAGAAAAGGCAATGTCTAGATGTCTCGCGTTTCGACGTCCGCTCCCGTTCGCGTGTCACTAGTCGTCGCGCTTACGTTTCCGGCGTGCCCTCCGGTCCGTTGCGAGTCCCTCTCACGCTGGATTCCGACACGCCGTATCTATTCTCCACAGTGGCGCAAACATTGAAGGCACCACTGCAGCCGTTGTTCCGGTAGTTCCTCGCCGAGGCAGGTGCTCGGGCGGGAAACTGCAGCGCAGGGTCAGCGGTAGTTCCGAGACTGCTCGGCGAGGACGGTGCTCGGGCGGGAAACTGCAGTCCAAGGCCAGCTGCAATTCCGTAAGCTGCTCGCCGAGGCAGGTGCTCGGGCGGTAGCCTGCAGCCCAGGGTCAGCGGTAGTTCCTGGCGCTGCTCGCCGAGTCAGGTGCTCGGGCGGTAGCCTGGGGCAAGACCCAGCCAGAACTTCCGCAGCTGTCGGCCTCTCGAACGCTGTGTCCTGCTCTCGTCGTTCCTCCTTGCGCGCGCTCTCTTGTTCCAATCTCGCCACCCTCGCGCGCTCTTTTTCTCTTCTTCCTTTTTCTCTTTTCACTACAGCCTTGAAATTATTCGTTCCAAAATACCTTCTTCCTCTTCTTCTTTTCCTGACTTGTCATTCTGACAACCCTATAAGGTGGGACGAGGGGATGGCCGCCGCGGTAGCTCAGTTGGTAGAGCATCGGACGCGTATTCGAAGGTCGCAGGTTCGGTCCCTGCCCGCGGCAAGCTATCTTTTCGTCCACTTTTCTTTCTTCACAATTACCTTGCATTTATTACTAAAAACATCCCCTATACTTCCTTGGCATTATTGTCTGTTAGTTCTCATTAATATTGTGTATAACAAAGAAAACGAGCCCTTGAAATTAACACTTCTTTCCTTTAACCAATGTGAGAAAATTCTGGCGAGTCATTCATCCCCTTTCCGATAATTCCATCACTCTTAATGATAGTTCTGGTAACCCTGTTCCAGAAAGCCATTGCGCAGCCCTCTTGAGCGATGTTTTCGTAAACAACTTCTCGCGAACTAATGATATTACTCTGCCTGTATTAACCAACTATAACTATTACCAATGCCTACGATAATTATCGAGGTTACTTGTGTAATTCGACTAATATAATCAATGAAAATACATTCGTCACCTGGATTTGACATCAGTGCCAAATTCCTTAAAAACACTTTTTCATATGGCTCTATTGTATTAACTAAAATTTTCCAGCAATCACTCAACACATCATCTCTCCCACTCGCACGGAAAACAGGAAAAGTTATTCCGTTACATAAATCTGGAAGGAAAGCCTCACCCAGAAATTATCGTCCCTGTCATTGAGTAGCACCTCCTGCAACTTAGTAGAACATATCATTTTTACTAACCTGATGAATTTTCTTGAATCTAACTTCTTTTTTACACCTTCACAACTCGGATTTCGCAAACCCTATCTTGTGAATCTCAGTTGTTGTCTTTTACTCACAAACTACACCATATACTTGACCGTGCTTCGCTTGCTGATTGCCTTTTTTAGACTATTCAAAAGCCTTTGATAAAGTAAGCCATAGACTTTTACTTCATAAACTAAACATACTAAACCTTGACAGTAACCTCCTAAAATGGATTGAGTCGTTTCTTGTTAATCGTTCCCAGTTCGTAACAGCTATGATCATGACTCACCACTTAGCATCGTTCAGTCCGGAGTGCCACAAGGCTCGGTTCTGGGACCGCTTTTATTCCTTTTAAAGACGATAGTCTTTCTTGGGCTACTTAAACGGAGAAATTTTGGTCTGTCTGACTTTCTGTTTGTCGGCACGTCACTCGATTCAGCCACTCGGCCAAAGTTGAACCACTTGCCCAAGGGCCAGCCATCTTGAACGGCTGACTAGGTTCATACTTGTGTACATTGTCGATCAAAAAGCAAACATGAGGCATATCTGAGGCGCAACATCACTAGGTAAGTATTAGGTGGTGTGTTCCTTTAATAGAAAATGCATACAAACGTAATTCTAAAGACCCTAGTTTCTTAAGCTGCGCTGAAAATGCGGCACTCTGCGCGAGTTCATTGTTGTGTTTCGGTTTCGGTTCTGTATTGCACTGTACGAATGCCATGGGGCGCCGCTCTGGCATTCCTGTTTTACCCAGACGACGTGTAAATAAAAGAGTATGTGGAGAGTACTCGTTGAGTGCGGACGTTTCTTCTGCTTCAGCGTTTCGCGCCAAACCGCGTGTTCGGGCTGGCTGGCGTCCCCGCCGGTCGCCTTGGTCACCGCCGGTCTTCGCCTGCTGCTGCGCCGGGACTACCAGCCCGCAACACAGCACTCATGTTTCCCGACGTATTGCCAGATGGCGTCCATATCTCACGCAGCGCCTCTTCTATCGTCTTTAGACGACATTTGCAGCGAAGCACGCAGATACGCGGCCAATTTTTATATCAATGACTTTACTTCGGCAGTAACTTCCACATACACTTGTTTGCCGATGACTGTGCAATTTTCAAAGAAATAACGACCCCACAAGATATCACTACTCTTCAGGCCGATCTTAACAACATCTGCAACTGGCGTCAACAGTGGTTAATGGAGCTTAACACAAATGTGAATTTATGAGAATATCTAGATCGAATAGCTGTCTGCCCGTATATCACCTTAATAACATTTCTTTGGAAGCTACAAATTCATATAAATGCTTGGGCGTACGTATAACATCTACCTAACATGGAACAAACATATTGAGTACATAACTAATCAAGGCAACCGTTTCCTTGGTTATTTGCTCCGTAACTTTTCTCGCGCTCCATCGCCACTAAAATTACTACTTTATAAGACATTGCTAAGGCCAAAGCTAGAGTATGCGTCAGCTATATGGGACCCCTATCACGACAACCTAACTCATTCCATCGAACTAATCTAAAATAACTCTTGTCATTTTATTCTTTGGAATTACAACCGAATGGCACCTGCATTCTCAATGAAATCACATCTCGGTCTTGAGTCACTCGATACACGCCGTAAAATTTCTCGTTTATCATTTTTTCATGAACTTTGTCACCATCCTACTCTACACCCGGAGATCATGTCACGACCATATTACTTTTCTCACCGCATTGATCATCAGCACAAAGTTAGAATTTGTGCTTGTAACACAACATGCTTTTCAGAATCATTCATCCCTCGTACGTCACGAGAATGGAATGACATTCAAGCTGATACTGTATCTATTGTTAACAACGAGAAGTTTCGTAAAGCATTAGCTAACATTGTATAGTAACAATCACTTGTATCCACTAATGTTACCTGCCCGTTTATATGGTGTGTTATTATTGCCACATCTGTCAGTCTCATTATACCTTAAATAAAAAGAAGCACCTACTGTCTTGTTTTCAGCGCTGTATTTTACATGCATAGCTAATATTGTGTAATAATCAAATAGCAATCACTTTATTTTTTCATCTTATTATTTCTTTTTCTTCATTTACTCGTTGTACAGTATATTGACATACTCATCTAGTATTGTATAATTAACAAATATTGTCTTAATTGCGGTGTACTGTTAGCATTCTTATTATTCGCGCCTTTTCAAGTATTTCCTCTGTAACTCACTCCCCTCTGTAATGCCCAAAGGCCCTAAAGGTAAATAAATAAATAAATAAATAAATAATAAAATGCTGCTCAACGGCGCAGAAGAGCGGAGATGCTTAACTCATCGGAGGTAGTTGCCTAGAAAATAAATATACATGTGCCACATAATATGTATACCATGTGTGGGTCATTGGAGCAGCAGTAAGCACGATAATCAAGCTAATCCTAGACAATCAGGAAAGCTAAGAACAATCAGCTGAACCTTTGCTAACGCAACGTTATCCTGGCATAGGCGAGCTAAGCCAATGCAACATATTTTTTGTTCAATATCTAGCTGCCTTGTAGATTGCAAAGTGCAGCTAATGCTTCATTTAATGAGCCACGTCGCAGTACATGTTATGCCGAAGTATTTCGTAGAGCCGAGTGTTGTCGATGCACCATCCAAGGGGCTATAATGCAGCTTGAAATGCTGCTATTGCTACACGAATTTGTTGGTGGTGCTCAATTTGTTATAAACATAAGTGGGGCGGTGAAATGACGACAAGGTGTCTTGAAATGAAAGAAACGCACGCATATTAGATCTATAACGTCACAGTCTTCCTCCACTATCAGATCCGTTGAATGAAGTGGTGTCTTAATATGATAAGCTGAATCGGTATTGTTCAACTTATTACTCACCAAAACGTTATTGTTATAAAATACTATCCATAATTTACACTCGTTGCCTTTAGAAATGGTAACATCTCGAAGTTTTGGTAGCAATCTAGGCAACAAACATTTCATTTAGCTTAAATGATGACTTATAAATCATATTATGAGAAGCTCCGTACAAAGTATTCTGCTTCGCATATACACTGAGCATTGCAGCTTTTTTTGCTACAGCTTTTTGATGACAGCGGTATCACATAACGAGCCAATGCTGTCGGTCTGAAAAGAATTCGAGGCAGGCTACTGGTAGAACTAAGTCTCGGTACACATGTACCGAGACTTAGTTTGATTATGGTGTTCGCGAAGTTGCGAGGTGCGTTTGATCGTTGGTGAACGTGTTGGCTGCGGTGTTCAACGGGCAACGGCTCGACGCGGCTAACATTCACGCCCAACGCTTTCCTCGGTACTCGCGGAAACGATGTGGTGTTCCATGGATGCAATAGCAACACGCGTATGCCTGGCGAGCCCTCTCTTCTAGATAAGACACCCGGGCAACGGTTCGGAGTGGTGTGCTTGCTGGATTTTCGTGGATCAGTATTCCTGCTGCCCGGTTTCCTTCGTGAACACGCAGTGCCTACTTTATTTCCTGCTATCGGTGAGCAGATCGCTAAGTTATCTGTCGCGCTACAATTCGCATGTCTTGATACGTTACACGTAAGGTTAACTTATCGGAACATAAGGCAAAACATAGTGCATGTAGTGTACGCACTTTTATACTTATTACGACATTTATTGCGCATTTTGTAGGGTGTGATAAACTTGCGTTATTGTGACCATTGAATAAAACTGAAATATCATTATTTTGGCGTGACCAGGCGTCATTTCTTCTCATTAGAACTAAAGCACACATGCAATGCGCTCTTTAAGTCCCCTGCGCATGTGCGAAGCAAATCAGCAACGTTGCAAACATGAGGGGGTACGCTGCTGCCTACTTTATTCACTCTGTGGAAGATGACACGAACGGAGAATAAATGCTCCAAGAATGAGGTTTCCTAGTAAAACCAAGGCGAATTGAACGGCGGTAGACTTAAACACCACTGTTTAGTGACAGGTCGATATTAGTTTAGCTAGCGTTGGCTTCAAGCGCACTCGCCAAGGGCTCGCCGTAGCGCGAGTCCTTAGCGATCAGGGGCTTAAGAAAAATATTTTGAGGTCAAATTTCGCGCTAGTGACAAGAAAATGACGTCACGTTTTTACCGGATATTGCGTCACATCCGCTTTATTTTTTGTTCCGCCGGAAGCGTTCCCTCCTCACACAGATTGAATTGAATTGAATTGTTATTCACAACAACAAGGTTGCGAGGATGACCAGGCAAAAAGCTGCATTGAGCAGCTTGAGGGGAACCTGGCCACCTCATACACTGGGCGGCTTCACAGCGGTCGAACACACGATATACATAATCAATGGACTAACTAAAACAGAAAAACAATAAACATCCACGGTCGGAAATAAATAAACAAGGTTATTGTGGAAACATATGAAAACAAGGGAAAGAAATTAGGCGAAGTGTTAAAGGCATATAAAAAGACAAACAAATGGACCCATGGCAGCACAAGCAATCACATAAATACATCGCGTAGCCTTTTTAACGACAGAGTTGATACACTGAGACCATTCTCTTTGTATAATTGATTTAGAGCAGCAGGTAAACAAAACTGTAGCATTTGGTCACCGTATTTAGTTCTGTTTTTGTTAACGATCCAAGGTTCTAAATAACGAAATTTATAAAAAGAATTATGTTGCTGTAAGGATGCCAATTTTGTTAAAGCGTTATCATTCTTACTTTTTCCATTCTATACATGCGGCAAAGCCTATATGTGTACAAAGATTCAATTTTTATAGTTCTAAGCTTTGTAAACAAAGGAGCAGTATGCCAAAGATATGGCACCCTGGAGACAAGGCGTATTGCTCTTTTTGTAATACCGTCAGCTTGCGAATGTTCTCAGCTGAAGTCGTCCCCAGACTAGAATTCCGTATTGAACTAGGGAAAGAAACATTGAAATATATAACATCATATTAATGGATGTAGGAAGATAGTTACAATGGCGACGCATAGTACCTATTGCTCTAGATAATTTACTAACTAAGTGATTCACTTGGCAATCCCATGACATAGTTTCAGAGAAATATACGCCAAGCGATTTGAAAGACGATAGTATTTCTATTTCGGTATTATTTAATTTAATGGGGATAGTTGAATTGTTTGTTGCGTGGATGAAACATCACCGCCTTTGTTTTTTCTACATTAATCTTAAGACAATTACTTGTCGCCCACTTTTGTATACTTGCAAGCGTCTTATTGGCTCGATTGACATTTCAGAACCTAAGTTACCATCAAAAAACAGACTTGTATCGTCTGCGTAAATTACGCACTTAGCAGATGGATCAACATTGACTATGTCATTGATGTACAATATGAAGAGATACGGACCCAATATGCTCCCCTGTGGGACGCCTGTTCTTACAGATTTCAACTCCGATTGGTCCCCGGCTATAGCTACGAACTGTGATCTGTGCTGAAGGTAGGACGTAATAAGAGAATGAGCTACGCCGCGAATACCGTAGCTATCAAGTTTTTTTAAGCAAAACATCATGACTGATAAGGTCAAAGGCCTTAGAAAAATCGAGAAAAATTCCAAGCACCATTTTCTTTTCCTCAAATTTTTGCAATATAAACTCCTTTTGGGTCATTAGGGCTAATTCATTAGTCTTTTGGATCATTAGGGCTAATTAAGATGGCGCTAAGCCCCATGACCAGCTGATGAGCAGCCATTTTCTGAACGTATGGGCTTCTATGGAAGCTTCGCTACCAATTACATTTACCTTGCATCGGCTACCGTGTCTGTGTTAAAGAGCAATACACGTATAGCACGTGCTGCGCGTGTTCGGTTGCCAAGCCTGCTCCTTAAATTCAATTCCTTTGTTCGGAGTTTTAAGCGCATGACAAGCAGCGTGTGATGTCATTCAAATAAATAAATGGTCGTTACAGGAAACAACCTTTGATTAGCAATCGTGTAAGCAGCTGGCGTGTAAGTGCGTCTTAAGTACTTGAAGTTTAAACAAGAAATAAAATGTTGAGAGCACGTGTCGAAACGGCATGCATGACGCTGTGAAATATTTCGTTGGTTGTGGAGTTGTTTTTGTTTCTGCAGCATATTTTAACCCATACGTTAATAAATCAACGTTTTCTGACTCGTTCCCGGTCATTTGAAAGTACGCTGAACAGAATTAGTGTAATCATACTAACGTAGCTCAATACAAAGCTTTCGCATCAAAAGTCGTCGTAAGATGTATTTGCAATAAAATAGTGTAAATCACTCTCAATGGTCGAATCTTGATAGGGCGTGATGCGGTCACTGTACTAAAAGTACTCGCAGGGTCCTGTATGCATTTGCCTAACATGACTCGTAGGCAAAATCCATCTGCTTTATTTTGTTCATCGGTCTTCAGTCGATGTTCCCCGCCTCCTTCCGAATGCTTTTTGGACGTGACGTGATCCTGGCACTGCCTCCAGGATCGGAGGCATTGCAAACGTTTCTACACATCGCCTGGTTTTGCATTGCCTCCGTGATCGGTGAGACAATGCAAACCGACGACGTCATGTGATGACGTCATCATGTGACATCACCCTATGACGTCACAGATATTGGCGGTCGGGATGTCATGAGGACGTCTAGGGTGACGTCATCGCGTGATGAATTTTTGCATCACTCGTGTTGACGCTGCCGACTAGGGACACCTACGATGAAATTTTCGCGTTTGATCACGAATCCAAAGCTTTGACCGCAAAATATTCAATCTTGTTACAGCGCGGTAAAGAATAGCAATAACCAGCCAAAGGGGCCAGAAGAATGGTGGGAAAGAGCTCTCTTTCTCCTCTTCTTGGACATATTCGCCGATTTGTTCTACTGTTTATCAAGCTTCATTATCGGTGACAAACGAAACACGAACAGCGGAGCGTGTTCCCCAGGCATCGCGAACTGTATAATGCGCGCCGTCCTGTCATCATCATTGACGTGCACGCACATCCGATTAGGCTGCACTGCGCAATCGAAAGCATGAGCCTGGCTCACGAGCCGCAAACCGCAAAAGCGTATCTATCTCTAATGATAAGTGTGTGAACTGTTGCATTCGGGGGCGATAGTAGGTGTAACAAGTTGTAATGTGCATCCAACTCACGCAATGTACGCTTGTTGTCCGCAAGAACCCGCTGGTTGATGAAGTTATCAATTTTATGTTGTCGGCAAATGTTTTGTGTATTTACTGCAATTGGGAGTAGAATGTGAACTTTGGTTCAAGTCGGTACGAACTCGGTGGCATGGTCTTGACCGCGTTGTAACGCCGGCAGGAATCTGCACAGCGAAGGTCTCCATCAACAACCGGATTTATCCCGCAAGCTTCCTAGTCCTTCAGCATTGCTCCCGAGATGTCATCCTTGGTATGGACTTCTTAGGCCTTCATGGTGCAGTCATCGACCTCAGATCCAAGTCGATAACGCTTTCTACAGAAAGAGCATTACCGCGGTACACGCCGCCAGGGAAGCATGCCTTGAATGTGCTGGAAGAATAGGTCACCATTCCCCCTCGCTCCAGCGTCATCATTTCCGTCGGCACTCAGAAAGTAGCAGACCTGGAAGGCGTCGTTGAAGGCGACCAGCACCAGTTCATTAACCGCGAGATTTGCGTCGCAAGAGGAATAGCAGAGTTGCGGGGAGGCAAAGCATCAGTGATGCTCACAAATTTTAGCAACAGGTATAAACACGCAAACAAAGGCACGACAGTCGCCTACATCGAAGAAATTGTGGCAGCCACCAATGCTTTCGCCATCGCCGCTTCTTCCGAGCTCACACCGACGAACCAAGCTCCTCAACCAGCTTCGGACGTCAATCCTAGCCTTCCGAAGCATAAACAAGAACAGCTCAAAACCCTGCTCTTGAAATACAGGGACTGCTTTTCGTCATCGTCAAGAATCCGCCAGACCCCAATCGCAAAACATCGCATCATAACAGAGAAAAATGCCAGGCCACTCCGGCAGAGCCCATACAGAGTTTCGACGCGAGAACGCGGATCCATAAAGAAACAAGTCGACGAAATGCTACGCGACGACATCATCCAGCCGTCGAAGAGTCCATGGGCGTCACCCGTGGTATTAGTGAAGAAGAAGGACGGAACCCTACACTTCTGCGTCTATTATCGCCGCCTGAACAAAATCACGAAGAAGGACGTCTACCCTCGATCGACTCTACAATGCGAGGTACTTTTCGCCGATGGACCTCAAGACCGGCTATTGGCAAATCGAAGTCGACGAGAGAGACCGAGGGAAGACTGCCTTTATAACACCAGACGGTCTCTTCGAGTTCAAGGTTATGCCCTTTGGTCATTGCTCGGCACCTGCGACGTTCCAGCGTGTTATGGACACCGTGCTGGCTGGATTGAAGTGGCAGACTTGCCTTGTGTACTTGGACGACGTCATTGTGTTTGCCTCAAGCTTCGACGAACACCTCCGGCGCCTTGACGCTGTACTACAAGCAATCAAGACCTCTGGCCTCACCTTGAAGCCTGAAAAGTGCCGCTTTGCATACGAGGAGCTACTGTTTTTGGGTCACGTGATCATCAAGGGTGGTGTTCGCCCAGACCCGCGAAAAACAGCTGCCCTCGCTGCCTTCCCGCCACCCACCGACACGAAATCCATGCGCCGTTTTCTCGGCTTGTGCGCCTACTACAGGCGCTCCGACAAGGAATTTTCACGAATCGCCGAACCGCTAACTTACCTCACGAAGACCGACGTGCCATTCAAGTGGGAAACGGCGCAAATCGAAGCATTTGAAGAACTGAAACGACGTCTTCAGATGCCTCCGATACTAGCGCATTTCGACGAATACGCCGATACGGAAATCCACACCGACGCAAGCAGCGTAGGACTCGGCGCCCTCTTTGTGCAGAAGACTGACGGGCAGGAAAGGGTCGTCAGTTATGCTAGGCGGTCGCTATCAAAGGCAGAAACGAACTATTACACAAGAGAAAAGGAATGCCTTGCGATCATCTTGGCTGCATCCAAGTTTTGCCCCTACCTCTACGGCAGGCCCTTCAAAGTTGTGAGCGACCACCACGCATTGCGTAAGCTAGCTAACTTGAAGGACCCTTGAGGTCGCCTCGCACGGTGGAGCCTACGACTTCAAGAATTCGACATTACCATCGTTTACAAGTCCGGAAGAAAACACTCCGACGCTGACTGCCTGTCTCGCGCCCCCGTCGACCCGCCGCCGCAGGACGACAAGGAGGACGACTCCTTCTTGGGAACCATAAGTGCCGACGACTTCGCCGAACGACAGCGAGCGGATCCAGAACTCAGGGGCCTTGTGGAATACCTCGAGGGCAGGACCACCGTTGTTCCGAAGGTATTCACGTGGGGACTGACGTCGTTTTTCTTGCGCAACGGTGTCCTCCTAAAGAAGAACTTCTCACCGCTTCGAGCCGATTGCCTTCTCGTAGTACCCTCGACATTGCGGCCAGAGATCCTCCAGGCTCTCCACGACGACCCGACGTCTGGACACCTAGGTGTTTCTCGCACACTAGCAATACAGGAGAAGTACTTACAACTGGCCGCGCCTTTCCGCCGATGTCACTCATTACGTAAAGACCTGCTGGGATTGTCAACGACGCAAGACACCACCCACTAGGCCAGCCGGACTTCTGCAGCCTATCGAGCCACCTCGACGGCCGTTCCAGCAAATCGGGATGGACTTACTGGGGCCGTTCCCGACGTCCAATACCGGAAACAAATGGATCGTCGTAGCTACCGACTACCTCACCCGCTACGCCGAGACAAAAGCCCTGCCCAGAGGCAGTGCCGCCGAGGTAGCGAAGTTCTTCGTTGAGAACATCGTCCTGCGTCATGGCGCCCCGGAGGTCCTCATCGCTGACAGAGGTACGGCGTTTACTGCTGACCTAACTCAGGCAATACTGAGATACATAGGCGTGCGCAGGGTTGCCCATAAGGGGGGGCAAATGTTCATCACAGCGCCCCCCACCCTATTAAGTCAATGTACGGGGCAGATTTTGCGCCTCCCCTCTTAGGTGATTAGGGGGGCGGCCGCCCCCTTGCCCCCCCTGTGCGCACGCCTATGCTGAGATACAGCCAAACAAGCCACCGCCGGACCACAGCGTACCACCCACAGACATGGCCTCACCGAGCGGCTAAACAAGACCATCGCCGACATGTTGGCCATGTATGTCGACGTCGAACACAATACGTGGGATGCGATCCTTCCGTAAGTGAGCTTCGCATACAACACGGCCGTCCAAGAAACGACGCAGATGACGCCGTACAAGTTGGTCTACGGAAGGAGCCCGGCGACGACGCTCGACGCCATGCTACCCAACGTCACCGACGAAGAAAATCTCGATACCGCCGCTTACTTAAAACGTGCCGAAGAAGCTCGACAGCTCGCCCGCCTGCGCATCAAGACCCAGCAGCGCACCGACAGCCGTTGCTACAATCTTCGACGACGCTTCGTTGAACACCAGCCCGCGACCGTGTTTGGGTCTGGACGCCGATACGCCGACGTGGGCTTAGCGAAAAACTCCTTCGGCGATACTTCGGGCCATACAAGGTTCTTCGACGCCTCGGCGCTCTTAACTACGAGGTCATCCCGGACGGCATTACGAACTTCCAGCGACGCCGACCTGAAGTCGTCCATGTCGTGCGCCTTAAGCTGTTTTTTGCGCGTTAAAGAACCTGGGGACTCTATTCTTTTCCTTTGTTATTGTAATTTATTTGTGTATGCACTTGTTTTTTTTTCTCTTCTATGTTCTTTCACAAGCATCGGGACGATGCTTTTTCGGAGGGGGGCAATGCCACGCCCACTTCTTCTCTTGTTTTGATGTATGCGGGTTTGACCGGCAGCGACGGTTGTCAACACTCGACGCTGTCCGCGAAGTAGTGTTCGAGAAGCTTCGCGATTGTAGTAGATCGTTTTGTTAAGATTGCGCCCCGCACGCGAATGTTCCAGCTTTGTCGAGAAATAACGCCGCCACCAGCGATATTGCTGGAAAGTTCGATGGCGCCTGTATAAAAGCCGACACGCTTGACTGATTGTCAGTTGATCGGCGGTCGACGCTCTGTTCGCCGCTATCAGTGTATTGCTGTAGTTTGACTTTCAGTTTCTCGGCCACAAGTTCGGCCAAATAAATAGTTTCATCTCGGACGTGCTGACTGTTGTCTTCGTCGACGTCACGACCACGTGACAATATAATAGTCATAAAGTTTCGTATGAAGCGCCCAAAGTCGAAGCATAGTCCTACGAAACTGCGCAGCTCTTTGACGGACGTAGGTTTGGGGAACTCTGTCACGGCCCGGAGCTTAGCTAGATAGGGGTGAATTCCGTCCTTGGACACAACGCAGCCTAGTATTCTCAGCTGTCGCGCTGCAAACGGGCACTTCTTTAAAACTCAGCGCGGCGTCGCTCAAACGCATCAAAATATGCTACAGGCGTTGAAGACGTGTGGGGGAAGTCCGGAGCAAAAAGAATGACGTCTTCGAGGTGGCACTTGCACGTGTGCCACTTTAAGTTGCGCAGAATGGTATCCATGATGCGCACAAAGGGCGCTGGCGCACACAGCCTGCACGGCAAGACGTTGTATTCGTACAAGCCGTCAGGTGTGAAAAACGCTGTCTTCGGTCATGCGTCATCAGCAATGGGAACTTTCCCCATGGGGATGACGTACTCTGAGCGCAAATCAAGTTACAGAAATAATTCTGCTCCTTGCCGGCTGTCAGTGGCGTGAGCTAAGCCCACGTCGCGCCCCTTCAGTCGTGACCCAAGCCCACGTCGCGAAGAAGTCACCGACACCGTCAGCGACAGTCGAGCCAGCCGCAGACTGATAGGACTACCCCCACAATACGGACCCCTCACGGAAAGGCCAAATGCCAGGGCGACAAAGACAACAGGCACAATGACGGCCACAGCGTCGCCTGCCGCGATAGTGATGCAGCCCCCCAGGGAGCTGCCGACATTCAGTGGTTCGCCATGTGAAGATCCCGAAACATGGGTTGAGACGTTCGAAAAGGTCGCAACATTTCACAACTTGAACGCCGGCGACAAGCTGCGCCACGTGTACTAGAAGCAGCAAGGACATGGCTCAAGAACTGGGAGACACACTTCCGACCTGGGACCTATTTTGCAGCTCTTTTTTGGAGGTGTTCACGAGCGCCGTCCGAAGGGAAAGGGCCGCAACCTTGCTAGAGACAGGGGTGAAACTCCCGAACGAAAACGTGGCCATCTTCGCGGAAGAAATGACCCGGCTCTTCCGCCACGCTGACCCCAATATGCCTGAAGAGAAGGTCCGTTCCTCGTGCGAAGAGTAAAGGAACAGCTATTCGCTGTACTTATGAGTATCCACCGAATACCGTCCAATAATTTGTCTCCGAAGCAACGACCATCGAGAAGACGCTGGAAATGCGAACCTGCAGTACAATCGCCGATCAGTTGAAGACAGCCCAGCTCTTCATGCCCTCGCCTCCAACGACCTGCGCGAAACGATCCGAGAAATCGTGCGGGGGAGCTAGCACAGGCTCTTAACCCTCACCCAAACCCCTTTAGAGGACTCAATCGCAGTTGTCGTTCGAAAAAAAAATCCAGTATCGCTGTGCCACCTTGAACCGACACTGCTTTAGCCGGAAAGCCATGACTACGCTGCTGCAGCCCGACGCAACGCCCCCCCTCCTCGCCCACGTCAAGACGCAGCGCCGCCCAAGCAGTTCCGCCGCCAGACACCACCGACGCCACCACCAACGTCAGTATACCGCCCCCATCCGGCGGATACCGCCGAGGGAGACCGACGTTTGGCGCGCCAGACGACCACCGCCCACTCTGCCACCAGTGCGGAGAGCTGGCCACACTACCGCTGCTGTCAGTACCGACAATGGGACTGCGTGGGTTCGTCATTGCGCGCCGCGTCCACAGCGGGGTGACCCACCACGTGACATCGACGACTACCTTGCAGGAGAGCAGTGCACACCCCGACAACCTTCCGTTCGCGGTCAGCGAGCTACTACGTCTCGCCCCAACGCCGACCATACACTGTCCCAAGTGGGGGCCGGTCACCTGAACCGTATGCGAAAACTAAGCGCAGCAACCGATGAGGTGCGGTTGGTGTACGACCAAAATACCAAAGACCCTCCGCCGCCGCCGCCGCCGACGACGACGACACGAGATCTGACTTACACGCCGCAAGCCGAACGGAGCCCTGACATCGAAACTACGCGGCCCGAAGAAGACCTGACGACGCAACGGGAATCAGCGGAACAAACCGAGACTAGCCGAGACCCCAACGTCACGACCTAACTGCAACGCGAGACGACGAACTAGCGGCCTTGACGTTCTTATCGACGGCCACAGCATCACAACTCTCGTCTACACCGCAGCCGACAATTCTGTCATCCATGGACAATTCGCCACAAAGCTGAAGAAAGTTAGCACAGTCTGGGAGGGCCCCCAAATCCAGACAGCTGTAGGTCATCTAGTACGCCGGAGGGAAATCTGCACAGTGAGACTCAAAATTAACAACCGGATTTATACGCGAACATCGTAGTCCTGCAGTGTTGCTCGAGAGATGTCATCCTTAATATTGTAGCGGGGTTGCAGCTATGACTATGGTGAGGTGTGCAAAGAAGAGGCAGACGACGTGTCGGTGTGCTGGAAGTAACAACCGCCATCTTGACTGCTGGGCCATCCTACACTGTAAATAAGTTACAAATATATTCGCAACATTTTGGTGGTGGTGCTGGGTACTACGCAAGACGGAACTCCGCAGCGGACGTATCCTGGACAGCAGCAATATGTCAACAGAAAGCAACTCTGCTGCTGCCGCTTCGACCGCGCCTCCGGTACAGCCGGTACAGCCGGTCGTATTGACTCACCCCGCGATCCCGGTAACTTCTGCGGCACCGACCACGTTGACGTCGATGACTGGATCGCGAAGTATGAGCGGTTTGCAGCGGTCTACCGGTGGGACCCTACAATGATGCTTGCCAACGTTGACTTCTATCTCTGCGGAACAGCAGGTACGTGGTTTCAGGCTCATGAAGCTGACATACCCAGTTGGGATGCCTGTAAACAGAAGCTTCGTGACCTATGTGGTAGAGCCGTCGGACCGCCCGCGGGCCGCTTCTAAGAACTCTCCTGTCGGGCCAATCTTCGACCGAATCGTAATGTCTCCTACATCCTTGACGTCCTGGCCCTTTGCCGACGGGTCGACACCAACATGTCAAGGGGTGACAAAGTAAGCCACTTGCTCAAGGGAATGCGGATGATGCTTTCAATTTACTAGTGTCTAAAGACTGCTCCACCGTGGACGACATCATCACAGAGTGCCGCCGATTCGAAGAAGTGAAGAGTCGCCGCATTGCCCAGCATTTCGTGCGACTCCGAACACGGCCGCTACATCATCTTGCGAGGACCTTCAGCCGCCATGCGTCCAACCGCCTACCAACGAGAGCGTAGTTCCGCATCGTGCGCCGAGAAATCGAGGCGGCGTTGCCGCCATCTTTCCTGACGCGGCCATGTGATGATCCTCGACCAACGATCTCGTTGATCCAGCAGGTTGTGAGGGAAGAGCTTACAAATGTCGGACTGCAGCCGGTGTGTTCGTTGACGGAACCTCGTGTCAGTTCCATAACGCCTCTCGTGCACCGGAAATGTTTCGCCGCTATCGTGACCCTGCCCAGTGGAGAACGCAGGACGACAAGCCGATCTGCTTTCGTTGCCACGGTGTAGGACATATTTCTCGCTACTGTCGTTCTCGCACCTTTCCATCTCGCTCGTTTTCTGGCTATCGACGTGACGACAACCACCGGCCCCTGCAGTTTCCCGCTCGTGACGTGGACCATACGCTGAGGCTCCTGCGACATCGGTCCGACGCTCCAGCCGTTCGCCGTCCCCAAGCGATCGTCGCTCCCGGTCACCTCAGCCCCGTCGCCATTCGTCGCCCCACCCTACTGGACGCCCATACTCGGAAAACTGAGCAATGCAGCTCCCGGAGGTGACGCTGCATTCGACCCCCGACCTGAAAACCCTCTGCTGACCCTCACTACGCGACCAGAACCTGCTTGCTGTGCAAGTGGATGGCCTACCTGTTACTGACCTCATTGATACCGGCGCACATGTTTCTATTATGAGCTCTGATCTCCGTGCACGATTAAATAAGTCCTTACGCCGCCCGAGTCCCTATTTGTACGAGTCGCTAGTGGAGGAACTCCGGCTGTACTCGGAATGTGCACGCACGTGTGAGGTTCTCCCCGCCAGACGTCCGTTCTGTTCATGTCCTCGCTCATTGTCCACATGATGTCATCCTCGGACTCGATTTCTGTCTGACCACTCTGCTGTCATTGACTGCTCGGCCGGTGTTGTACAACTTGACTTGCCTGCGTCCGCCGACGTGTCGGAGGTGGTTCAGACCAAACTTTCGTGTGCTGAGCTATTCGTCTGCCACCACAAGCCCTAACTTGCGTCGCTGTTGACCCTATCCCCATGTACCGGATGGTGATTACGTGTTTCTCCTTCTCCCATGTTCTACTAGCCCGCAGCGTCTCCTCTCCGTACACAGTTGTAACTGTTACAGCGAACAAGACGTGCCTTCCTCTTCTGAACTTCGGATTCAGCCCTCAAGTCCTACCACAAGCATTGCTCTTTCCTCTGTCACCGTCGCACGAGTGCCAGATCTCATCGTGTCACCTGAACTGCCCGTTGTCGTCTCTCCGAACCCGCATAGAGTCGACGCAGTCACCTCTTCTACACTGCACAACCAACATCACCAAGATGATTGCCTCAGAACTTTTGCCCTCTCAAGTTAAAGACCTCAGTGATCTCCTTATGATCTACTCTGACATATTTTCTTCGACGGTAGGCCTTAGGTCAAACCTCGCAAGTCAAGCACCGCATAGATACCGTGATTCAGCTCCAATTCACAGGGGTCCTTACCGAGTTTCACCTTCAGAGCGCCAAGTTATTAACAGGAGGCGACAAGATGCTCACAA
>NC_051185.1:74668607-74754402 GCF_013339695.2 Rhipicephalus sanguineus
TCTGACAATCCTGGAGACGATGCATAGCGAGCATTTCTATTACTGTCTCGATGATTTACGCAAATATTAACATAAGTGCACCAGGGAACCGGAATGTTCTGTGAAAGAGCAGCAGTAATTTTGTAGCCATTCTTCCATATACCAGACCTGAAGAGTTGAATGTTCGTGGTCCGAGCGCATTCAGAAACTATTACCTTGAATGAGCGAAAGGAACGCGACATCATACTTCTAACATTATAGAAGCGCACTATAGAATATAATAACGCAAACTTGCAATATTTATAGCAGTAACCAAAGTTTATGTCTGCAGAAATCAGGAGTGACATCTCTTTCGCCGTCCGGTATACCTAATGAAAATAGAATCGCTATGATGCGATTCCGGAGCGCCGTTGAAACCTTGCTTGAAATGGGGGCAAGGGTTATATTCCTCTGCTTTATAGTTTTTCCTTTCGAGACGGCAATTGCCAACAGCGACACGCTCCACCACTGAACATGACGTCAACACTAACCCTTTCAAAGCTAACACGCCAAGAATGACAAGACGCCTTTTATAAAGATAGGTCCTCCTATCCAAACATCGGCCAGCCTGTCTGAGGCACTTTCTCCTGTTTGTTCAGCTATCCCACATCGAAGATATGGTTGTCCAAGGGGAAGGACAACCGGAGACTGTAGAACAAAAGAGAATGCGACAGGCGGATGAGTATAGTTTTCTATCTGAAATGTAGCGATAATGTGCACACCGTGCTCATCAATTCGCGCGCCCTGATAATTAAATTGTTGACAGTGTAATTGCCACTGCAGTACCTCAGGCTCCGTGAGAGACGGAAAGACGGGGGAGTTGCGCCTACAGCAGCAACTATTTCTTGCGGATGTAGGCGTTCTAACCCGCCGGCCACTCTTGTGGCTGCATTGTGTTGTACCAGCACGATTCGCTTAGAGTGGCACGCCAGAAATCCGCCTTATTTCATTTGCCTGTGCAGCCCTGTGCCGTTTTACAGGGTAGAGGGGGGGGGTCTGCGGGTTGATTCGGGACATCCGGCATGGCCAGAACATCACCTCCGAAATCGAAAGGCGAGCGGAGACCCTACCACAACGTTTCGCGGTTTTCCCGCTAGGGTAAGGACGCATGCGCCGTGGCAACGTGAGAAAGGCGGATTAGGGGTGATCCACCTTTGTTGCAGCGCAGCTCTTGGGCGCCCGTTCGTAAGTTTCGCGTCGTCCTCGTCATCGGCGAGCGACTGACACAGTGAAGGATGAAAGAGAGCCAACGCAGAGCGCGGTGGAGAATGAGCGACGTTTAAGCGAAGAAAACGAGAGGAGGAAAGCGGAGGAAGAAAGTAGCGACCGACGAAATACGGCGCAGCGAAGGATTAAACGCGGCGTTTTGTGTGAAGGTCAAAATACGTCAGTTCTGGCTACAGCATGAAAAATTTGCGATTCCCTTACGAACTAAAAGAAAACAATCCTATACATATGCGTAAATAAGTTTATTATCGACGCTAAAGGCTGCTCGCGTTCTAGTTCTTCGAGGTGCTTTCTTAGCGATAGCGCGTCTATAATGGAATCTTTGTGTCCTATGGGAAAAGCAGCCGCAGTTTGTAATGTTTTTGTATCATATACCTCCGCAATGTGCCAGCGTGCATCAAACACTGTTCAGAAGAACTCATTGGAGCTGACAAGATCAGTCATGGGGAAGTGCTCGCACCGATAGACATGGGATTTCTGCAGTTCCTTCGGTACTTTGTTAAGTGACCCCGTTGCGTCGGCATTACGTGATTAAGACTCCAGATGCTTCAATCTCCACTAATGTTTGAATGTGGTTTGGCAGAGCAGTTGTAACGCTTTCTGTAGTTAGTTGGCAGGATTCTGTACATTCCTACAAGTTTTGAAAATGCACACAATGAACGTTTTAGTATTCGCGCCAGTGTTAAACAAAGCGACCACTCAAGCAGGCTTCTAGCTTCCTTTCCACTTTGACTCGCTTGTGGCAAACCATGATGGTTCTGGTGAGGGCACTCTGTCATAAATCCAACTTTCTTTCTAGTCTATACGTCAAAACAACCCGCCCAGAAATTGATCACTGTTGGACTCTGGCACGCAAATGTATCTAAACGCAGCCAGAAAGAGAAAGGAACGCACACGTGCCAGGCCGGTTGCAACTGAAGACACTGAAAGTCGCCGCGACAAAAACCTCCGCATCCCTTCTGGCCGTCTTTCAGCAGAGATTACGACAGTCCCGCACGTCGGAGTGTTCTCCTGGCGCCACAAATAGGTGGCTGGAACTTCTTGTCCTGCGCAGGGTGACGAGAGAGACGCCCTCCGAGAGACGTCGCTCGTCTCCGCGTCCGTCGCGAGTCTCCATATTTTGGGTGGTCTCCCCGGGTCCGCCGTCTCGCTTCTTCTTCAAAGGGCACTGGCTTCTGAAGGCGGCCAGAGGCCCCCAGAGGACTCCGCATCCCAAGGAGGGAGCCTCGCAAATAGGGCGTCCGCCGCGAAGTGAGATGTTTGATTTACGGTCACCCGTCGTCCGCGACAGCTTCGGAATGAACGCGCACGGGCTGTGCTTTTGGTTGCTCTCCTCCCCCTTGTTTTTGCTCGCCGCCTTTCGCCGTATGCTCTGTGGAGCGCCCAGAAGTGTTGCTCGTATACCGCAGGCGGCCAGGCTGAGCGCCCTGCCAGAAATAGGGTTATGTGGCAGTTCTCTTCGCGGCTCGCTGAACCCAGTTTGGAAACCAAAGTTGTCGACGATGTGCTGAAGACGTCAGTAAGTGACAGGAAGAAACACACATCGAGAGAGGAAGAGCAGAACTAACGAACACACCTTCGCGCTGTCTGTGCAGACCCATTTGTGTCAGACAGATTGAATGACTTGGACTGAGAGACGACGTTTCACTCTTAGAAAGGTTGAATCTTCTTTGTCTTTCTGAATGATCCATGGGCAGGACGTCTGCGATACTCTGATCTTTTGTCAACATCAATTCATATTAGAAGCAAAGTCTAGTAAACACCAGGTCTTTCACCTTAGATGCATTTTAGCGGCTGTGAACACGGATAACAATAATTTCATGTCAAGAACTTCACTAATGATAGCTTAAAAGGCAAGTGCTGCGGAGCTTGTTCCCTGACCTGGCACCTTAGGCCTAATATCAATGGAATTTGCTGGTTCAGCGTCCCTTTCTCGGTCATATTTCATCACTTGCATGTAGCTTGGGTACGTCATGCGTTTGGCCCCTCCATGAAGGCGTCATATGGCTTCGCGGGGATACGAAGCCGGCAGCGATACTTTTTTTTTTTCGTTTTGCAAATTAACAACATAAATGATTGTTGCCAACAACTGTAATCTTTCTTGATTGTATTGCCCGTGTCAAGTAGGATACTCGACTAATTCACTTGCAGCAACAATGCTTGGTTAATAAAGAACGATGTGGCAGTCACATCACATTGTACTAATAAATCACTGCTTAGCTGCTGCGCCAACATCTTCACTTTCAACTACGGGCAAGCGGCCCTCGTCAATTGGCTTTCATGTACAAAGTTCGCACGCAGGAACTGTGCAGTACGCTATACCTTAGTCCAATATTATTGAGAACTAACAGACAATAACGCCAAGGAAAGTGTAGGGGTTGTTATGTGTAGTATTTAGAATATAAATGTGAAGAAAGTAAAGTGGACGAAAAGATAACCTGCCGCCGGCAGGGACCGAACCTGCGACCTTCGAATAACGCGTCCGATGCTCTACCACTGAGCTACGGCGGCGGTCATCCTCCCGTCCACTTTGTGGGGTATATATGTGCATTTAAACCTAGGAGTGTTAGTCAGCGCCAATCGCAGCCATGGCGGCGAGTGTGAAACACTCTTTTTTGCCTGTTGGCGCCACGTAGCACGTGATCTTTGTGCGAGCTGCCAGCTGACCAATAATCCCTCGCATACTACCTGAAGGCATCAAGTCTGCCAGGACGAGACCCTCGCTATGAATGAAGGAAAGAGATGATTCTTAAGGGCTCGTTTATCTTTGTTAGACACAATATTATTGAGAACTAACAGACTAACAAACGTTTTACTAAACGTTTTCTGGGCATTGTATTTTTTTTTTTTTTCAGAAATGCGAGCCTGTAAGTATTCAATATAAGTTTAGCCTGATTAATGGAGTCAAACCAGCTGCTTATTGTGTGCAGGGAACAATTTGTCTGAAAAACTGACACCGATCGAATAATTGCGCGAGTCTACGGGGATCCCTGCCGGCGGCAGGTTATCTTTTCGTCCACTTTACTTTCTTCACATTTATATTCTAAATACTACACATAACAACCCCTACACTTTCCTTGGCGTTATTGTCTGTTAGTTCTCAATAATATTGTGTCTAACAAAGATAAACGAGCCCTTAAGAATCATCTCTTTCCTTCATACCTTAGTCCAGTGGCGTAGCCAGGGGGTGGCACACCAGGCCTGTGTCCCCCCCCCCCCCCCCGCCCTCCCACCAAAGCAATTTTTTTTTTGCCATGGCACACAGAGCACAAAATGACACTCGACCAAATTTTCTCGCCCGGCACCCCACTTCAGATCAAGGAGGTGCCTCCCCCCCCCCCCCCCCCCCCCCGAAAGAAAGTTCTGCCTGCACCCCTCCCTTAGTAGCGGAGGGTTTTGGAATTCGGTGCTCCATAGGGCCCGTTTTCTGTTCAAATAGTTCGGCTCACTGCTAAGGTCTTCGTGCAGCACTGACTGAAGGAACGCTAACGTTTTACTAAACGGTTTCTGTGCATTGTATTTTTTTTTTTTTTCACAAATGCGAGCTTGTAAGTATTCAATATAAGTTTAGCCTGATTAATGGAGTCAAACCAGCTCCTTACTGTGTGCAGGGAACAATTTGTCTGAAAAACTGACACCGATCGAATAATTGCGCGAGTCTACGGGGATTGTATCAGACAGCATAACGTTTAAATTAATAGGTCCATGAAGTGCCTACCAGGATTTCGAGTCTCTTCTACTTTTCAAATGAGCAACTCTGGAATGGCCACAGGCATCCTGGACTGAGGACCAGATCAACGCGAAGCTTATTCAGGAGTGCCGCAGGGACCCGTATTGGAGTCTGGACCATTGTTATTTATCATTTACGTTAATGAGATCGCTGTTAAGTTAAATGACATCGCTGGGGGTAAAATTACGGCTCTTTGCCGATGCATTGTTTATTTACATATTCGTGCGAGGAATCGATGCCCTCATTATATTAAATACTACCGTTAAAGGGGAACTCCGGGGATTTTTCGATATTCACCGATTTCAATTAAATTTTCAACATATGTTCTCTTCGGTACCCTCATGATATGTGCCAAAAGATACAACCGTAAGTCATTTAGTTTTTTAGAAAACGAATTTTAAAATTTGTAGCCAATTCAGGATTCACGCCTCTTAGCGCGGGCCACCCTGTGTGTGTGACGTAACGTGCCTACTCTTTTCCGACCCCGCCTCGCCCAGCAGACGGTTGCAGCGCGCGCTTTCTTCTACGAGGCGACGATGACGCGAGCAAAGTTCGGCTTTGTTAGCTGCATAGCGTGTTAATCGTCGTTGACATCGGGTCTTACAGTAAGCACGCACAATATTGAGCAACGAGGAGATCGATGCGGGGCACGTGAGCTACTTTACGCGCGGGCGGGTAGAAATCAAAAGGCGATGCTCCCGCGCTCATATAGTAGCTGCAATCATCGCTGATCTCGTCACTGGTAAGTTGAGACGGGCTGGCACAGCTTGATTCCGCGTCGGATGACACATAGAGTTTCCTACAATACTTACTAGAGGGAACTCTGGCGCTAGTGTCTATGGGAGCTGCAATGCATGACGCTTCAGCCAGCATGGGAATGATGGGTAGTACACAAATTTGTCTAAACTTCGTTCTTTCGGCTCCGTTTGGCTCCGCGTCGGCTGCATCCGCTTTGTCGCAAAACAAAGTTCAGAAAAGTCAGCAGTTCCACTTCACCACTTTAACTTTTTTAGGCTCACCAATTGAAATCTGCTCACCAAATTTACAACGGTCTATTCTTTTATCCGAAACAAACGCCAAAACACAGCAATAAACAAGGCCACAAGTACGTTTGAAGCCGCAAGCACGAAGACTAGGCAAATTTGTGTACTACCCATCATTCCCATGGTAGCTGAACGATCGCAGCGCCAGAGTCCCCTCTAGTTAATTTTAGGAAACTCTAGGGGATGACATCGCCAGCTTGGTTTTCGCGTGATAGAAGAAGCGCGTGTGCTATGTTTACACCCTGGCCAGCCGTGGCGGCGTGTAGCGCACTTCGTGACGTCATCGCATACCCAACATGGCGCAGCTCAGCTCCCTGTTTCGGTTTCGACTCATCGTTTATTGCTTATTTAAAATTAATGACTAGACTCTCAGCAAAATGAGCCACCCTTGCTGTTACAGGGCTGTTACTACTATTTGAAAACGGCATTATCTCAATATGGTTGAAAATGCACCGGAGTTCCCCTTTAACAATATAGCCCCTTGGTGTGACATGTGGGGAATGGAAATTAATATCAAGAAACTATATCGATGATCATAACTCATTGAAATACGACTTTTAATTTCAATTATATATTAATGGGTAACGATTTAGTACAAACAGACTCGGTGAAATATTCAGGCGTGACCTTTACAAGAACCCTGAAATGGAATGCTCACATAGAAGAAAACACGTGTACGAAAGCCTTCCGAACGATATGCTTCTTGCGAACGAAATTGCCCGCGGCACCATAGCATGTGAAACTAACAGCATATAAAATATTGGTAAGGGCTATTCTCGAGTACCGTAGCATTATGTGGAACCCACACCAGAAGTTTGAGTAAGTGAGTTCAGTTGAGAAAAAGTTTAGTGAGTCTGAGTCGAAGGGAGTCCGGTTGAGGAAAACTTCGGTGAATCTGAGTCTGAGTGAGCCCTCACAGCAGAATATATTTGTTGAGTGAGTCTGAGTGAGCTTCAACTTTTTTGCCGACGTATGGTTGTGGCTGCCACAAAGTTTCTTTTTATGCTCTATCATGACCACATAAATATAAACAAATGAGATTACGTGCAGCTACCCCACCGCCACTCTGTGAGAACCTGTCCCAATAAACACATCAAGCCGTATCCGACGAAATGCGACACGTTTAAATATTAATTTTTTCCACGGGCTGCTGAAATCTGGAATACATTGCCAAATTAAATTGTTTAGTCGCATTCCGTGGCGGACATGATCGCAAAATTGGAACTATATTTTGATTGCGCATAAGCTCATACTCCCCAATATATTCCATTGTAGGCATACTGAACTAAAGAGCTCGTGTAAATGTATGGTGCTTTTGGTATGTGATGTCATTATTGCAATGTTATGTTGAGCGATATTCATTGAATCTATCATAACCTCGTTTATATCGTATGACAAATGTTACATTTGTTCTGAGTATTGTTTGTTTCTTCTACTGTAAGCTAAGAACTTTTCTTATGTTGACTGCCACAGTGGTTGTTTGCCAGTTTTCCTTTTGTTCTTGCGCTTTTATTCCTCTTTTTCTTTAATTATGTTACTCCCATGCTCATGTGTATTTTTACCATCCACTTCCTGTATGGACCTGTGCAAAGGCTCTCAGTATTGTTGAATAAATAAATAAATAAATAAATAAATAAATAAATAAATAAATAGATAAATATGCTTGCGCTGAGTTCTCCTTAAAGGGGGGGGGAGGGGTGGACCAATCCTTTCCCCCTTACAGTTGGTTGAGTCCGAAAGGAAACAATCTTCGCAATTTATGGAAAAATTGAAATGAGGCGATGGCGTGACCTTCTCACAACGGCCTGCCTTTGGTCCCCGCATTTATGGGTCAAAAGGTAGGAAGTAAACAGTTCTTGGAATGCAGCATGAGGCGTCCTCGGCTGCCATGAAGTAAAAAAAAAAAACCTGCGTGGAATGACCGGACAAGTCCGGCTGAGTGATCGTGTGGGGCACACTTCGCGCCCCCCTTACATGAATAGGTGGTAGGGGAGGCGGTCGCCCCGTTGCTCCCCCCCCCCCCCTATGCGCACGCCTATGCTGAGGACTCGCCAACGCTGGATCCACAACCCTCCTAAAATGGAGGTGAATGAAATTTCTTGAGTAAATCAATCAATCAAAATGGAAATCCCCTCCGAGACGTTCTCCCACAGCTGTTCCCGGTGAAAAAGACGTTGTGCGCTTTAATAAAGGAAAATGAACGTTAATTTACTCACGCGGACGTGACCGTGTGAGTTGGCAGAGTTACAAAAGAATTTCGACATCGCTAATTTTAATAAACAGGCGATTACGGCGCTCCACCCCCGCTGCGAACTGCGGTTGCCGCTACCGGGCATTGAATTCACACGTGTTGGTGACCCTTAGCGGGACGCCACAACATCTGTGAACGCCTGTAACCCACTGCGGTTGGAATTCGAAGGCGCAACTGGCGGTGTCGTAGCAAGTTCGTGGAGCACTGTATAGATGGCGCTACCTTTCTTGATGTAGTTGACGTCGCGCTGAGCCGCACCGCACCGCGCAGTGGGTTAGTCCGAGTCGGAGGAAAGATCGCTCGCGGTTGCTTCCCCACTTCAAGCGAATTCAGTAGACAGTTTGCTAGGTGTACGGCACCCGCTGTCTTTTTTGTTTTGTTAATTTTTTTTTGAAGTTTTCAGCATTGCATGGGTATATATATCGCACAGATACCAACGCGTGCATGAACATACATAACCACCGACGCAACGAATCCCTGAAGTTAGTGCACTGCATAATTATCTCATCTAGTCAGCTCTCTTCAGATCGTCATCTCTCTCTTGCTGTTCGATCTAACACTAGAAGCCACCATCACCTAAACATCGCGCCTTATTTTGCCCGTACAGACACTTTTATACTAAGCTTTTTTTTTCCTTGAGTAATCGAAAACTGGAATTCATTACCTAGGTCTACTCGTTACCTTCCTTTAAATTTATGCTTGGAAACTGTTGATAGTAGGAACTTTTTTAATCATTTTTCTTGTTTATATCATATTGCCCCATTTTTAAGTGTTCTGTAACAACGCCTGCTCCTGCAACAGCACAACAGAGCTGCTGTATGTACAGACAGGACCACTGCTAAAGGGAACACTTGCGTGCAGGGCATGTCCGGATTTCGCTCTCTGGCAAAAACATATTGGCTTAGATTTGCATAAGACTACTGGTGGTTGACAGTTGCGACTCCTTTTGACAGAGCAGTGCCATGGACGAACGAAGTTTCCCCATTGACTTGCCGTTAGGGGGCCAGCAATATGAAGGGTGCTCATTCGTGCTGTACAAATAAATAAACAAAGGGTGGTTGAATACCCCTCTTCTCCCCCCCCCCCCCTCCCTTGCGAATATCATGGGCTTACCAGCCATGTCGACAACAGTGGCATGTATGGGGTAGCTCATTAAGCGAAAAACACGGTACCGACTAAGCGTTCCTCCTTCCAGGCGCTGTTCCTTGATTTCCTGCCCTAAGGGTATACAAGCACGTCATTTCCCGGGAAAGTGTCGTATCATTTGTCGGTGCCAGCCTAGCCTAAAAGCGCTTTGTCATTTTTTGTAAGGGTGTGCGAATATTCGAAACTTATAATCTTCGATTCGATTCACAAGGCAGTTTTGGTGACTGAAATGTTGTAACACCACAAAACTTCGCAACAAGAATTCAAATCTGCTCAAAGAATTACACGCCTGTGCTAAATTTCGAGAAACTTGATGCACATATAGAAAACTTCGTTTCAGTTACTACATTTGATGTGGGGCACCCCTACATTTTTATTTGCTTTTTCTTTAGCTTAAGGACGATCTTTTTTTCTTTTAGCTATTTCAATGCTGTTGTTTTGATTTTCCGTTTTGTTTTTGTTATGATGTGTATTGTCGGCACGATTGCAACCCGTGAGAGGAAATTCTCAATATCTCCTTGAAGGAAGGGAGCTGTTTTATTTTTTTTTCCTATTGAGTAACATGCACCAACTAACCCATCAAATAACCCTTCGGCAGTTTATCTTAATATCAATAATTATTTTCCAAACCTGGGAAACTCGAGACCCCTTCGTTGTCCCCTGATGTTAACGCCGATGACAGGCGAATTCTTTCATAGCCCGGAAGGACATATCAGTGGATGTTTCACAAGGTGCACAGGTATCACTATTAAAATAAAAGTAAAATCACGTTGACTCCACACAAGAATAAGAGTTCACCCCATGTGCGAGTTGTGTACGCGTTGCATTTAGCCATAAATATATCACTAATTAAAACTTCAGTTTATTGTAATAACAAATGTATATGACTACGGAATATTTCCGCGTGACCTATTACCACCACACGCGTTTAGCTTATACCTATGTTAATCGTTCACTCTTGACTTTCTAAAAAGTTAAAACATCTGAAGGCTTCACCATTTATCAGTAATCGTCTCGCATAGTACTCAGACAATCTCAGGTCACGAAATGTACTAAACAGTCACGACTCACTCGTCATGCACGTCAAGGAGACTTGCCTCGATACTACATATGTCTTTATAGGTGTATCCGAGAGCAGCTCTACACGTGAATATTTACATAATAACGTTTATATCAGAACCTTCTACTCCGAAAATTCCATATTTATCGCGCTATCTCGCCTTTTATCGCATGTCTGCGTTCGCACGGATGTGTGTGCCCGTTGTTAGCATCCTTGCGACGTTTACGTGGAGCGCTGTCATCCTTGTGTAAATAGCCACACAGGGACCACGAACACAACATTTTAGCTCGGGCAGCGGTACATACAGCGATGTTTGAACAGCTTGTGTTGCTTTCTAAGTGTGCGCCTATATATACGCACCACGAGCAGGTGTTCTCTCCGTTATGACGCCGCTTATTCCCGGTCCATATTTTCGGGCATCCTGTGTTGGCGCTGTGACACAATGCAGCGGAAGCGTATTAACGGTGCAGATAACGGAGATGGCAGGAGGTCGCTATTGGAGGGAGCGCTTATATGGGGGATGATAATGCGTTGTAAAAGTCGAGCTGGCGCGCTCGCGATCTCACTTCTTGTTTTCTTTTCGCACTTGTATTTTTACCCTGAAAAGCCCCAGTATATAGGAATGAGGGGATATGAGGAACAAAAAACGAAGAACGCGAATACGCACCATCCACCATCTATTTGCCACCCCTGACCACATCCGTGGTTCCACGGTGGTGTTAAACGCCCTGAGGCCGTGGTCACGGTGACAAATGGCCGCACCCTCCACACGTGCTATACGTAGTAAGTTTATAGGACTCGCAAGGGGGGGGGTAGGAGGCCGGGACAGTACTGAGGTGCTAGTAAAAGTCGGGACTCCGTGCGCAACAGGATACGGAAGCTGCGGAATTTCCCTCAGCCCGAAGGAAAACCGGCGAGGGTGTCGTCGCGCGGCGGAAGTTGCGTAAAAAAGGCGCCCTCGAGGTCACTGGGCGAAAGCACAGAAAGCACCGGACACGTAAATTCGGCTCCCGCGGCCCTAACGCCGGTCATTTGTGAGTAACGCGAGGTTATGCAAAAAGGTTTACGAGCTATTGGGAGGAGCCGGCCGACGTGGCATTCAAGCATTGGGCTTAATCCCACTCCCGGTTCAGAGACAGCTCCGTTTTTATTCTCGTTTTCAGAAATTTTTATTCGCTTTAGAACACTGTTATCATGTGATTACGAGCAGTTTTGCAACAGCCGCAATACATTTATTAATTGACGGTTTTGATCTAGTCACTAACGCAGAGCAACTTACTAGAAGAAGATGCAGACTTAGGCTTGTATTGAAGGTTCGTGTTGAGGTCAAGAAGAATGAGAACAAAAGGAAGATTAAAGAAGACCTTCAGTGTTATATTAGACGAGATTAAAGGCAATATGGATGAGCGTATGACTTCCAAACAAGCATGTCACTTGTCTAATCATCCTCAGGTCGCGTACCTGTAAATCGGGAAATGCTTTTTCTCAAAATTTTTCCCTAGAATCTGTATCATATCTACCAAAATATTGTTGCTTGGTTAATATACGATATTATTATGATTGAGGGCAAGTCCTCAATTGCATTACCGGCAATGCTTGAAATAAATGCTCGATCTAAGGAGCTCTATCCCAAACGACAGAAATTGAATGCGTGCATTTTGCTGAAAACAGCAGTGAATGCTTGTGGCAAGTGTGAAATTATAAAAAAATTGTTTGGAGCTGCGTGAGAAAAAAAAAAGCTTCATATGCAATGTATGGAACGCGGAACACATAATGCCCCATTTAGGCTCATTGTGATGCACATCTCCGAAGTCATCTTCTTTGAAAAATGGACAACTTATTATGCCAATCGACGGAGGTTATACTTTCTTTGTTGACAGCATGATCGCAGTCACGAACAAATCAATCTGCCGTCGCCATTTCAGTCACTTTTAGTCTTCTTATGCGTTCGCCACTTCAATACTTCGCCCGTCCACCATTATGCCCTAAGCAAGTTCGGAAAGACCGAGAAATGAGGTCGTGCTTGTCGTTAACTCAACGCTTGAATTCACGGCGCCTTTTTTAGAACATATTTTAAGCGGGCAGTGCGTTCTTGGCTGCACGTCAGTGAACGGAGACAACAAGCCATGGAGCCGGAAGGGCCTGCGGCCGTATAACACCTCATTGCTTAAACGCACTGTAAGCCACCGAAAATAATGAAGATATTCACTGTTCAATAGCGTTATATGTAGAAAGATTACTTAATTATTACTGCGGCATTAGATAATTCAGGTAGCGTAGATGGAACAATGAACTGTGCTTGTAACAGCACTAAGACGAGAAAGGCACAAAAAAAAAAAACAGGGACACAGACTAACTAGCCCAATTCGCCACCCTTGAAAGTTGCAACAGCAAAAAAAAAAAAAAAGTCTTCTCGGAAGAAAAAATCGTAGCGGAAAGCGCCACAAGGACAGACAGGTACACGGGACTGGCGCTAAACTAAACTTCAGAAGTCATGAACCAATTTGTCCAAGAAAACGTTTTGCTAAGTTTCTTTCGCGTCGTCTTTAATTTTTGTTTTGTACTCTTTCTCCTTCTCTCTATATTCGTTTGCTATTTAGCCTTAACATTCATTTTCAATCAGAGCTTATGACATTGTTTCGGCGTCCTTACTATAATTACTCGCCTAACGTGAAAAAAAAAAAAAAAATACGCGACATAGGACACAAGCAACAAATACCCTTGCTTCCAACCTTTGCGCTCCTATTTTTCCAGACAGGCCCATTTCCAGCCCACCAACGCAAACGCAGTCCTGTATTTGGGTATGAACCCGCGCCAGACAGGAGACTGCGTGATGAAGCCTCATGTTCCCACGGACTTCGCACGGTACGATGCCTGACATGCAAGACCGTTTCCACGTGGTCGCTGCGCCACTATTAAAATTGCCTTTTGAAGCAACAACAGAGTGCAAATTCTGGGAATTCTCGATATTCGAGTGCAACAATAATCCGAAGGGACGCCCATCCAATTAACAGCACATGACCAGGGCGAGGACCAGCTGGGGAGCCCAAGCCCGGAGGACCGGCTACCGCTCGTGAACAGGACTCGACTATCAGCTTAAGTCCATGGTTGCCTGGAATAACGTAGCCGCCCACCTCCGGCACAAACAGATTACATTACAAAATAAAGTTTATTCTCTCGGTGAAGCAATGACAGAGGTAAACGATGAAAAGCGGCCACGAAGACGGAAGGAAGGCAAAAGCTAGAAGGTGCATCGAGGGACCTACGTCACGTACGCTGCTGCTGCTGCTCAATGAGCTTCCGGCGGTCTCGGCATCTTTTAGGGGAGGCCAAAAAACAGCGCGAGGTGGGGCAGGGACGAATATATGGATCCGGTTTGGCACCCAAGTGCGCGCCCTTTATGTGCGACCCCAAAGAAGGACGCTCCCTATGAATGGAGCAGGCCTAATCGTTGCGACGTCACAATGGCACCGCTTACGTTCCGTGGATGGGAAACCGCCTTTCCCGAGGATCCCTCTCAGAAGCGCCCTTCTCGCCATTTCTTTCCTTCGAAGACCTTTGACTTTCACCCTCTTATTAGTAGTGCACGGCTTCTCTTTTCCCACACTGTGCGTGTTTGCAAAGGGCATCGCCTCGACCATATAACCGAGGATGTGGTTAAAAGGAAAAACGGGCGTACACCATTTCCCACAACGGGCTCCCCGCTAGGGTACACAGACATCCCGATTCGCAAAGAGGGAAAGAGAGAGAGAAACGGAAAGGGTATGTGTTATTGATGGGATAATAACGAGTGGGCGTACTTGTCGCGACGGGATGCGTGCGGTCGTCTTAATCTCCCGGGGATTAACGCGCTCGCGTTATGCGCCCAGGTATTCATCCTCGTGGAGTGGAGCCATTACACCTACTTTCTCGCAGGCGTCTCGTGCTGACTTCGTGCCGGCAGTAGCGCCGCAGGCAGCATCGAATAAAGGGCACCTTAAAATACAGGGTCCATAATCCCGTTCACAGTCGAGGAAGTGACGTCATACGACGCACAGAAAAAAAGTCAGAAAAAGAAGACACGGTGGAGGCATGTCTTCACGCACGCTTCCAATAAGCAAAACGGAAGTAGAAACAGCTGCAATGACCTACGAAATAAACATATTGCTGCTTTACACGCGAAACACGCACACGCATCCCGAGGTTATGTACGAAAATGTGTGTTTGTGTTTTCCTAGAGTGCAGGAACGTCGGTACACTGGCACACTGCACAAGCCAATACTTATTCCGTATGGCACTGGACGCTTGTCCACTCACAGCATATGATTTACACATTATGGGCGAGTTCATTTCGTGATCCGTTTGCGCATTACGGTCAACATTATTACTCGCCAACGGCCATCATGCAGTGTCAAGATGTACGGTTTCGTGAGATTCAGCCTTCATTGCCTGCCAACTAAGAATTTTCCTTCATTAGAATTTTCCGCTGGACAGACCACAGATTTAGATAGTAATATGTGCAAGGCATCGGTATATTCGTCATGCAAATAAACGAACATTCTAGGGATGTGCGAATAGTGAATTTCAGAACCGAATCGAATATGGGATGACACTGAATCGAATACTAATAGGAATCGAATATCACTCGAATAGTATGAAAACCATCTTGAAAAAGGTTCCAGAATTCCAGAAAATTTTATTTGACAACAGTATTCACAAATTTAAGCAAAGAAACAATACGATTACTTTCAACAGGATAAAAAATGCAACAAATGTAAACTGATGCAAGCTCCTATACAACTGCAGCGACTAGAACCATCGAGATATTGAGTAGCTGTAAGTGGAAATACAGCAGTGACTACAGTTCTGAAGTTTGTACTTTGTCAGCAGCTTTTAAATAAAGCTGTGACATAAGGTTAAATACTGCTGAACCGAACACCCCTGATATTGCTGAAAATGTAGTGAAATAGATAAACTAGCAATCACAGCATGTCCCTTGAAGTCAAAACCAGGATGCCATTAATGCTAGATACGGCATCTGCAAGAGCAATTTGCACAAACACTACACTTGCGTCTGTTATCAATGCAAACAAGTAGAAAAATTGCACTTGCGAAGCTGAATACTGCCGTAGCCCCGCCTTCTCATGATGTTTACCAATTCCATGATGATGACAGTGGATTGATGACGCTATGCGTGTCAGAAATGCATTTTGTGGGTGTCAGAAATGCAGTGTCGTTTCCGGCCGCACTGTATATTTCAGCAGAAACCTTTCATCCGGCTATCAATACGGCGTCGATACTATCGTAATCCACGTGGCTGCATGATTTTTTTGGAATTCACGTAATAAAACAACAAAAGCGACACTTCGCAGTTCCAACTTTTCATTCCCCCGAGGTGTTCCCGTTGGTGCTGATTAGTCGAAAAATATACTCCATATTTCGAATATAAGGTATTCGATTCATGTACCGAATCCAATAGAACGCTATTCGATTAGTTAGAGCTCTTGGCACACCCGCGAACATTAGTTCAAAGTCTAATGTTCTTTCTGTCTACTCCTTTGAGAGAGCTTGTGTTGGGGCTAATTGGAACATCATGATTAAAATGGGCAGTGCTGCAATGTTCATAAAGACGGCAGACGCTTCGTCTGTGTCTTTCCTAACTTTGCAGCGCTGCCTATTTCATCGATTCCTTTATTCCTCAACATATTTTTTTACGTCACCTTGTTAAAAAATTCAATCAAATAACTCACGGACTACGTGACTTTCCGACTCAAGACGCATACCAGCTCTCCTGGGACGGGTGTCACAACCGTGAAACCTGATCCCTCCAACAAAACAGGAAACCCTTGTAGTTCTTTGTTTGTTTATTCAGAAAAACCGCGCGCGAACAATACGGACGGGCAACCGCGCGAGCTGGCCGTGCTATCCGTGAGCGGATCTGCAAGGAAAACAAACTGTTCTGGACTTTGGAGAACGGACGCCGACGAAAGATGTCTGTTAAACGGGAGAGGGGCAAAAATACACGAAGCGCCCCCTCCTCCCCCCCCCCCTCACCGCGCGATAAACAATAAAGTAGTTCAACGTATCACACACTTGTCGCGTAGATTGTCAGCGCCTGTCGTCTTGGACGCAGATTCAACGCGCACGAAATATCGTGGAAATAATAGAGTACCTGATATATCTCTTAGTGCAATGAAGGCATAAAAAGAGAACATCTGAAGTACATACCTTTATACATGACACCAAAAAGTTTCTGCAAGAGCTACTCGGACCAGTACTATACACTTCCATCAAGGAGTTTCGTGTAAAATAGAAGCACAGATTCTTTTACAAAAGGGTTAGTGAAATTTTAGCATCCGAGAAGAAGGTGGTTATAATACGAAGTGCACGCGTACAGGGCAGAGTGTAGACCTCACAGCATACATGATCTAATTTGCATATATACGCAAAGTATTATGTCACAAGGGGAAGCCCTGTCGCCATAAAATAAAAGTAGAACGCTCGCACGCATTCCCTGTTCTAATGCACAATATTTACTGTTTGCACTACATTATACATGAGGTTTGTAGCTTGTATCTTATAAGTACATCAAATGATGCTGAGGGCGTGGATAGATTGATCACCGTCGTAATGCACAACACAAGTATGCCAATAAACAACTTAGAACAAGCCTCTTTTATTTCTGCCTCCACTAGCGGGAAGAAAAAGGAAACAAAAGAAAGTACTTTCTTTTTTTTCCCCCGCTAGTGCAGGTAATGTTTCACTGCACTCCTCATAATTACAATACAACAGCAAACTGGAAAGACCCACGAAGTACACTGCGGAACAGTGCCACAACTCACGATATTGCTGCTCCGTTAATCTGTATTATTTGCTAACACTTTTCCTTTGCAATCATAGATGTACGAAGTCGCTACCACGGCACCTTCTGCCCGAGAAACTGGGACGCCCATTTACCCTACTGCTGAACACAAACCAAACACGCCCTAACCATCCATGAAAGAAGAGTGGGCCAACTGCTGCATCACAGCGACAATGCCTTTGAACGGACTTGGTCAGGGAGAAAGCGCTGCAAGAACAAACCCCCAACCCCCCTCCACTTCCCCCCTTTACGAAAATAGGCCAGGGGGATCGCCTTCGCCGCTCGGACTGGACAATGGTGGCCCTTGGGGCTTCCAACACAGATGGGGAGAGCACTCCCGGCTTCGCCTGCGCACAGCTGTTTAGCCCCCAATGCCGCCGTTGTTAGCGCCTTGGGGAACACGCCAAATATTGCCTGTAGCCTCTCCACCGGGACTAGGCCAGTAGCTTCTTGTTTCTGGTTTCGTCCAGGCTTGGAAGGAAGACAAAAAAAGCGGGTTCTTGCAGAAGAACTGATAGCTGGGCCAGTTGGTGACAATACTTGAACATGTTTAACTTAGCGCAACGACGACGTGGACACAAGAGGAGAGGTGACAAACCACAGCGCTGACTCGCAACTGAATATTTATTAGAAGATATGAACCAAAAAAGGGACGCTTCCACCCTCACACCCATGTGACACACAAAATCAATGAAACGGCAGGTCAGCTGACATCTTGAACAATAAAGAGCCTCACGCAGACCACGTGTACTCTCCAGCACCAGAAAAGTTAAGATACCGAGCTATCCAAAAAAACCTAACCTCGCTATCATGTAGGGCGTGTTCTTGCGTGTGTCTGTTCTTATGTTTCTCTGCGTTCAGTTGACGATTGCATGCAAATACGGCAAGGGCTGACAGCCAGAATGAAAAAAAAAAAACTTATTCTTAAGTGAAGTTGTCGTCGATGTAACTAGACATGCTCCCGTGCATTGTTCTCGACATTATTAGCATTCTGGATGGAGTGCGCCGCCACTACAATCTCTAATATTATGAATTTGCTCAGCTCAAATGGTATTCCTTAGTGTTTTCTTGCAAGGTACGTGTATTTGTTTCGTCACTACTCATTACGTTATATACGTGGCAGCAGATATTGCTTTAACACTTTTGTTTTCAGGTTCTTGTCCTAAACGGTCAATCTTACTTTTTTTTACTCAATTATTGTCGGCTTTACATTCATTTTTTTTTTGGTTAGGCCCATCTACTTCGTCTCTTGTGTTGCTTCCAACGTATCGTTTATCCTGCCTAAAGCCTGGCATTCAGACCCCCTGTAATTATAGAATAATTGTATAAATAACTTATTGGTGAGAAAAGGTTCGGGACAGGGGTTGCCCACATGTAGTTCCACCAGTGTTGGCGGTAACGCGTTACAAGTAACGGCGTTACCGGTAACGCGTTACTTTTTTTGGTAACTTAGTAACGTACTCGTTACAATTTAGAAACTGTAACGGGTAACGTACTTACGTTAACATTTTTCGGTAACGTGTGGTGTCACGTTACTCGTTACTTTTTCATCCTGGGGGTGCCATTTTCTCAGAGCTCCCCCCGACAAATTCTTTTGTCGCAGCGACTGCTGTCGGCCTGCCAGGCATTGACCAAGAAAGCGCGGGCGGAATCGCTTTTTTTTTTTTTTTGTAAAAATTGTGGGGACCAATTTCTTAAGACGCGCGGACTCCTTGTGTGGAGGTTTGGGCCATCGCCACACAAAGCTTGATGAAAGCCGCATAATTCGTCATGAGAAACTGTACGAAGAACTCCCTCGAGAGGCTGCGACAACATAAAAACGATGTCCGCAAGTTCGCGTGACAAAGGAGTACACTCGCTGAGCATATCACGGTAAACGACCACCGCATCGAATTCGACAATTCCCGCGTCGTCGACTTAAGCGGCTTTCTGTGGAATTCTGGCCCATCCAGGCGACAGCCGGTAACGTCAACCGGTCTACAGGTGCGCTGCCGATCGAGAGTCTGCCTTGTTGTGGAGAATAGGCGTGACCCCCGGCTGGAAGAAAACCATGAAAAAGAATGCGAGCGGGACGCGAAACGTAGAATTTTTTCTTGTAACGCAATAAAAAAGAAAATCTTTTTTTTTACTCACTACCTTAATACCGCTGTCTAACTACGGTTACAAGCTAACTACGGTTACGGCTAACTACGGTTACAAGTAGCTACACGGCAGACATTACCGCAGTTAATTTGCTAATCGTGGTTATTGCAAACGGGTGATTCCACGAGAGATCGACACGGATCCGAAAATAGATATTTTAGATTTGATTGAGTATTATATATTTTATGCATGTGCCATGCCAGTAGCCCGAAAAGGAACTTAATTTCCTTATTAACTGCATAATCTACGAGGGAAAAAATGTCAAACATATTCAATCCGGAGGGACCAATTTCATTACCTGTCGTTCTTGAAAGTTCACGACGTTGTAAAACAGAAATATTATCGTTACAAGAAGATATTTTGTGTATGAAATGTATGCGCAACAAAGAGTATAGTGACATTGTTTGAAACTTATAGAGCTAAGGAAACTGTTTTTGGAAAATGTCTAAATATGCGACATTTTATAGTAGCTACAAAGTTGATAAGGCTTATCAACTTTGTTTTAAAAATAAATTTTGCTTCTTTCTATCTGCAGCTGCAGCGAAGTTTCTGGTTATTGAACTCCTGAGCGAGTGAGGCTGATCTTGAACACCCTCACATAAACGCTCGAAATTTTCGTGGTAATTATACAGGTTAAAGTGAACAAAAATGTTTATGCACAGATATTTTTTACGTGACTAGCCCACTTAAGCATTTCTTTACTACTACAAAATTCGCGCATCTATTTTGCTAGCAGAAGCACACCATCCGAATTATTGTAAATTTCTTGAGATTTCATTGATGCTTTCTTTGCGAACAGCGTCGATGATTGAGCCTCATATTCTGTATAATGTCACATTGAGAAAAATGGCTTCACCATGTGTCAGAGTCAAAAGCCATCACACGTAACTCTAAAGACAACTTTAAGCCACTGTACCATTGCTAACGTCCGGTACATTTGTGCACGTAGTACTCGTTAAATCAGCATTTTGGGTATATTCGTTGTTTGGGTTAGAAGTTTTATGTGAAACATAAATTTCAGATTTAAATTATTGTTATTGTGGGTTCCTGCAGCAAAGACACATCGATTAAAATTTATGATTGCGGAGTAACGGCCGAGGTAACGTCCGTTACTTTTTTTTCGGTAACGGTAACGGTAACGCGTTACACTTTTTTGTAGGTAACGTAGGGCGGTAACGCGTTCCTTTTTTATAGTGTAACGAGTAACATATTTAGTTACTTTTTTTCAGTAACGCCTACAACACTGAGTTCCACACAGCAGAGCTACATAACTAGAAATTCTCATGAGGAACTCCAGATTGATTCTGCCATATAGAAATGCACTTACAACCCCTAAACACACATTATAAAGGTTTACGCATTCCAACCTCGTAAAACATCTACCTCCATGTGTTCACCGCATTTAATCAGTGAGGTCGTGTTCACTGTGAGCAAGGCTGCTCTAGCATGTGTGTACAGTTTTGCGCATTTGAGGCAACACTAGCACTCAATACTATATGTTAATGCACAGCTTGAATTAGGTGTTCTGATCATCTAACCCGCTCCAGTGAGGTACCCAAATTATATGTCATCAAGACAGTTCACAGGAGAGGGAATGAATTCTAAATTGCATCAGAACAGAAGGGTTACATCTTCCGTAAATAACCGAGACCGGCCTCATGCTGGACAGCCTTCCTCCATTTAATCGAACACTATTCTAAAAAAACAAATTACCACCCGTGCAGACGGTTAACATGCGAAGCTGAAACCTGCGGCCTCGGTGTTAATGACGAGCAGGGATCTATCGCAGTGTCTTTTGTTGTAGCTTCTGATTTCTCTATCACATTTAAAAGATGCGTGCTTCAATCTTTGCGTTTGGTGACGTTAGCTTGAATGGTATTAAGAACACCTAAATGATTTTATTTCGCATGATCCATGGCTGTGCTACATGCTGACAAGACCTGAAGAGAAACTAGCGCAAGCGCGGAGACCCCTCGAGGTAGCGTATGATATATAGCATTCATTCTTCTTGGACGATTAAATAGCGCGAAAAAAAAACGAGGATGATCAAAGAAACGAGACAACGGCGCTGACTCGAAACTAAAATTTCATTTCGAATCGAAACAGAGTATCCTTATCACAGGCAGAATTGTCATAACTAAGAGATAGTTTGCGTTATGTTCATGTCTAATCAGCCACTTTTTTTTTTCTCCACTTTTTGTTACCTTGCGCAAGCGAGATACATAAGCTGTCACGCAGCTGGGTGGAACCTTACTTCGATTGCACAGGGGACAAAATTTAATTCTTCTCGTGTTTCTTCTCGCACACTATTTTCTTCGTATGGCCACTAGCAATGGCACGCAAACGGCAAAGCTTCAGCGGTGCTGTGAAAGCGAAGCCAACTCCGTGCTTTAAGCCCCTGTTTTCTAGGTTGTGGGAAATGGTGGGAATGTGTGGCGTCACAACGCACTTGTTAGAGCCCTATGTCGCGGGAGTGCATAGTGTTAAGCATCAAGTTTCTTAAGAAGGGCTGATGCCCCAGCAACAAGCAAATTTACTCTGCATTTTATCTGCTTTCAGAATCAGCTGCAATCATAAACGTCTGCAGCTAAAATTCTACTTACCTCGTACATCGCTTGAACGACACAATCCGATATTTTGTGCTTGTGATAAAGCTACAATCTGATATCTTGTGCTTCCTTGAAAAAAAAGTTAATAATTCAATATATTTTATACCACTACAGATGCGGCCATGATAGACCGCTTCTACCCAGCTAAACTCCCGGGTATACTATAGCACGCGGGATCGGCTGAGTAATAAGAAGTGGCAAAAATGTTTTCGCAAATTGATCTTTGTTCTCGTTCTTGACTAGCCTTCTTGTCTTGCAGGATACCCATTGTTCCTGACTCAGCGGGAGACAGGGCTGACGGTGTCCAGTGACGCAGAGGCTATCGTGTTTGCTATCGCGCAGTGTTCGTAAAGGCGACCAACGAACAAACAGCGCTGCAGTGATAGCCTCGGTGTCCGAAGATCGTCCAAGTGCCGCTGTTTGGCGAAATACACTGAATACCACTGTGCTCTTAGCAACGGGCAAAAATAATACACCGATACTAAGGCACCGACACAGTAAAAGCATTTGAAATATAAATTGATAACCGTAATCTTCCTATCTTTACAAGCAAAAACACGGCAATTTACCTTTAGACATGCATGTTGCAACTTGATACGATCGCAGATGCAGCGCTCCCAAGACAAGAAACCAGAAAGAAACGACAAGCAGCTGCATCGTGTAGACCTTTTTCTACAAACGCAAGAGTTGCGTTCGGGCTAGAACATTGTCTAAAGGCGTCTAAAGGAGCTGGAGCCGTTTTGGTATCGCTTATGCTTATGTCGCGAAAAGTCAAGTATCATAATAATAGAATAATTAATTGCTGGGCCAGTTTGTTTCGTATTACGTAAGCGAAATCAGCACAAAAGATGAAGGTAAGTGGCCAACGAAACGAAGTAAACAAAAGGGCAATGCAAATGTATGACTGCAGGTGTAGGCCCTACCAATATATTATTTAGTCACGCAACGCGGAAAAAGAATTAAAAGGAAAAGACACGCGTACATCAAAGGCGGTTGCAACAAGAATTCGAACAATAGGGGGGCAAGCAATGCAATTGACAGTTCACTTACTGATCGATCCCTGTTCTTTTGACATCCAAGGTTCGGTTTGCGAGATGCACTACTGTGCACAATACAATCGGATGGCATAGACCACCATCCGTAGCGCTTTACTAAGGGCTCCTATGCGTTTGTACCAGCTTTCCTTCTCGTGTCAGTTGACTTTCTATATGCGTTAGTTTGTCTCTTCTGTAATCGTGGTCCTCATTTGATGGTTATAAACCTACGTAGAGTGGGACAGAGTCGTCAACTAGGCACTGAAAAGTAAGTTAAATTCATGAAATATGCTTCTACAGCGTCAAACAGGCCAGTATCACTTTACAAAGACAGTTCAGCCAGGAGAGACGCCAATGTTTGCGGCAAGCGATCAGACTATCTGCAAACTTCCGCACTTACACAGGTAACGGCGTGAACATTAAGAGCGTGTGCGCGGTGGTAATTACGTTTGCGAGACACACAAAACATTGCTTTGTGTTCAAGAAGAACGGCTCAGTACACTGAGTTCCCGGAAAAGTTTTTTTTTCTTTTTTTGTCTCTCACATTGCCCAGACATTCCACGAGCCAGCTGCGATAGATTACAGCTGTTGATATGTTGGGGCTGCTAAGCTGGAGCACGTGCGTTAACACTTAAGAAACAGGGTTCATGGTCATAGCAACTGCACGTGCATGCGCGAAATGGAAGAACACCTGTGTGTTTAGGTTTATGAGCACGTTAAATAACACGAGGTGGTGACAATTGAGCCGGAGTCCCAAACTACGGTGTGCCTCATAACCATATGCTTGTTTCGCCATGTAAAACCCCAGTATTCAATGTAATTTTAGTAAGCTCGTGACTGCGTTCTCTAGTGTCTCTCTGCAGCAAGCGACTCTGATCGTTACACTGGACGAGAGATGGAGGCTTATTGACTCTGGAGCGCATCAGGGAATTCATGGTATATCAGGAACCATAGCAACAGGCGAGACATGCAAGGGCGTCGACGACACCTAAGAAGGGCTTGCAAGAGCTGCGTCTGGCCATCACTTCGCATGAGACTCAGTTCCATGTGCTTTTCATCTCCTGTCTGCGTGTAGTGATAGAATAAAAAAAAATAAAGCGGCCAAAACGGGGAGACCTTCGTCCAATCAGACCCAGATAGACGAAAGCTGGCCTGCGCATTGCCTCCGAGTGTGTACGCACCCGTCCTGCGGGGCAGGCTGCTGTCTTCTATCGCAGCTGCAGAGACGGCGTGCATGCCCGGCAAAACGTGTCTCGTCCAGACGTGCCAGAACACGCGACCGCGCCCGACCGCAATCATCTGGAGCCGCAGATGCCTACAATATCGCTCGCTATGCGCGCCCTGCTCGTATAGGAAAGAGAGTATATAAGGCCAACGCCTGGGGCGGAATGGAAACCACGGGTTTTCCGAGAGATGCGTCTGGATCTTGTAGAGGTCTGGCCGGCGACGGCGGCAATCAGCTGGAGCAGCTAACGGCGTCGACCCACATGGATGGCGACACCACCACGAGAAAGGATGGCGCAAACAGGGAGGCACATGCGAAGAGGCGTCTGAGTATATCAGCAAACTATACACGCTGCATTCTTGCACGTCCACCCTACCAAGTTAACGCGAGCATATCTAACGCGCACATTAATTGGAAGAACCAACAGCGTTCTACCTATAGCCTACCGGCTTCTATCTCTTGTACACTATTAACTGCAAGTCCTTTTCCGAAGCAGTTATAGAAGTAGTATGTACAGAAAAATTCGTTTTAAGGCTTTCCGAGGGTATAAGCAAATATTTGTCTCTTGCGTACATTTGTAATACATATATTACGACCGGAGCATGAAGCTATGATAAAGGGCACATATGATAAAGTTAACTGGTGACGGACCACAGCGTTCTATTAGTCGATCCGAATCGAAGCGTTCCAACAATTACTTGCTCGCTGTGCAAGCCGATACGTCATATACTATAACGTTCTGAAATTGTCACTCGCGTTTGCAAAATTCAGCAACAGAAAACTTAGGGCACGCAGAAAAAATTTTCACTGTGTAGTGCGGAGGATGTGCTCAAGATCCAACGAAGAGTTCTTGTCGGTCGCAGCGAAGGCGCGTGCTTTGTCGAAATTATTTTCCCGAGATAATTGCTTCAAAGTGGCTTTCAGCACAAAATTTTCCGCAAGCACCGCAAGCGCTTAGATATACAAAACAGCCTGCTTTGTAACGGTGATTTTTTTTGTTTTGGAGGTTTTAATACAATAGGTCTTCAACAATACCAATACTGATACACTATAAAGAAAGTGCGTTTGAATTATAAAGAAAGTGCCACTGAATTTTGATACCTTCAGAAACGCATTCTGCGATATTGAAGTTATCGGTGTAAATTGGTCGAGCGAGCAAGCGTTGCAGTTACACTATATGAATTTGTCGGTTTCAGATTCCGCATATATTTTCTTTCCTGTTGCTACATGTCTCCTCATTCCCGGAGCTGTAGGTATCCTAAATACCAAACCTCTGGGACCCTGCCATACAGAGCGCTGCAGCATGTCCGGAGCAATGGGCGTCGGCAGTCGACTCTCTCATTTCACGGAAACAACAATCCGACATGCTTGTCTGAACCTCGTTTCAGTCAAGCGGCTTACGGGCTTAGATCTAGCGGGTGACCGAGGACTACGGATTACCGACGGGGTGTGCCTCTTTCGCTTAGCCGCTCCAGTCACACGCGTTGCAAGGAAGGTCGGTACAGCGACACCTGTTCAACGGTCCGCAATAGCGTTGGCTATTTCTGCCATGAGATTGGTTCGCGGCGCTCTCAAAGCGAAATGTCTCCTTGCTTCTACCCGATTAACAACCTTTTCTCTCAAACGCGAATTACAAGCCACCTGTGACTTCTCGCCATTTCATTTTATCAGCAGTTGTTCGCAACAGATAATTCTGAGGCTAGGGTACATGCGCGCTGGCAAATAGCAGTTATATGTTTCAGTAGGTAGCTGGTATGGCATCTGGTATTTGTGCATCGTTGCCAGCCAATAGCACCGCCATGGCGTGGACATCGAAAGCAGAAAATACATATATTCACGAACGCTCCCACAAAAAGCTGCACTTTCAACGTGGAATACATGTGGAATGCATCATTTAGCCCCACGGTCACTTGACTTCATAGCGGCTAGAGATATTAATTGCGAAACATTTCTTAGCGAACCCAAGGAACTTTGAGCGTTTCTATCTATCTATCTATCTATCTATCTATCTATCTATCTATCTATCTATCTATCTATCTATCTATCTATCTATCTATCTATCTATCTATCTATCTATCTATCTATCTATCTATCTATCTATCTATCTATCTATCTATCTATCTATCTATCTATCTATCTATCTATCTATCTATCTATCTATCTATCTATCTATCTATGCCTATCGCATGCGTTACAAAACCGTTTCCCCTCTTGTGTTGCGCATACGCGCATAACACGGGCCTTGGAGTGGGAGTAATATGCGCCACAAGGGCTTGACACTCAATATGAGCCCAGGAACTGCGAATATAAACTTCGGAAATGTTACAGCGATATCGCTAAGGCAGTCCCTGCAGCAGAAAATCCGGTGTCGGTGCCGGTGGCCTTGCCGGAGACCAAAATATTCTGATATACGCAGAGATTAAAAATCATGTTTCTAGCCGGAATCGAGCCCCGGCATTATGCGTGGCATTCGACTATATTTTACCAAAAAATCCACGCCAGTGCTTGAAACCGTGCTTCGGGAAAAGACCCTGCAGCGTGCGATACTCGCTTACTGCTTCGCCTGAAATGGACTCCCATGATGCGTGGGATCTGCCGGAACCTTTTCTTAAAATGTCACTAGCAAACGAACTTCGAAACGAATGATCCATATGTAATATAATGCACGAGGGGTTCAGGAGGATAGGGAGACTTGCGCTATGTGATTGTCCAAATAAACAGATTTTGACGAGTGATGTCTCACCTACAGAGTAACTTAAGTAGCTGGGTTCGTGCATCGAGATAGGTGACCGAAAAGCCAAATTTCGCCCTGCGTACGTGCCACTGAGTGTGTGCCCATTCTTGGCCAATTGCCAAGAATAATTATGCCACATACGTGGCACAGTGTTTAGGAAGTCATAAATGTTTTCTTCTATAGTTCGCAATTCTGTTTGTCTAAAACTCATCAACAAGCTTACCTCTACGATCACTTTACGTTGCTATCTTCGTCGTGATGCTAGTCCATACAGTCTACGCCAAAGAGAGGTCGCTCTGCTATTCCGGTTATGGCTAAGAGTGGCTTTCGGGAAGTCAATTTCTTTTTGTATGAGAATGGTTCTGACAACGCTCTTTATGACGAGTGTTGCATCGAAGAGACTTTGTGACTGTTCTTCCTACACTCTAAGGACTGTGACTCTCTTTTTATGTATTTGAGAGTGACATGGGTAGCACTCCCTTTAGAGAGGCATGTCGACCCTCTTTAGGAGAGTCGTGGAACGCACGACTTTCCAAAAGAGAGTCAATGCACGGCTATCCTGAAGAGCGTCAACTTGCCTCCGTAAGGGAAGTGCTACTTACATGACTCTTACATGAATGAAAAGAGAGTCAAATAACTCCTTTTTTTCTTAGAGTGTACGTTGTGCAGAGACGATCTCTCGCCATCGCTCTGACTCTCCTAGACCGCAGACTGATGTCGCAAGCGACCATCCTGGACTGTCATCCTGAAGTTTCATTAAAAATGAAGGCAACAAATACTTCGCTGAAAATTTTCACGGCAACTGAGCGGCTGTAAACTGTGTGAGGGTGTAATCTCTCTCACTTGCTCATTTTCTTTGCTCTTCTAACCTTCGAACTCCCCCATTCCTTTCCCCAGTATATGGTGGCATACATTTTATTCTAAACTGGCTAACATCCCTGCCTTTCGTCTATCTCCGTTTTTCCGTCCTCCAATTGCAACATTGCGCTAGTTCTGCATAATATGAACGGATGAAACGCAAGTGTGATTTTGCCTTATAATTCGCACCTTTTAATGTAACGGCTAATGCTTCACGCCTTGCCATATCCGTGGACACAGGCGCAGGTTTTCCCAAGTGCCCAAGGGGGGAGAAGGGGAAGGGGGCGACACATCCGGGCCAACGTCGACAGAGAGACGGGTGTGAAGCCAGGATAACTGTGAAAGAGGGTGAGCTACACACAGTAAGTCTGTCAACGTTGCGACGAACATTTAGAAGGTTGTTTATGCATGGTTCATTTAGCATTACTGCATGTCTAGAACAAAATCCGGCCCTAATTAGTGCTGCTAATGTATGCACCTGGGAGAGGAGGCTAGGGGTGGAGGGGGGGGAGAAAGGGCCCCCTGCATCCTGCAATCGACGTCTTTGTCAGTGGACGTTACTTGTTTTGGCCTAACAATATCATTTATATTGATTGCGGAGAGTGCGTAAGAGCCATGCCCACAGCAGCAAAAATAAGAGAAACTCATAAGCTTATGGGATGCCCAAATTGCCCTTCAACGGACCATTTAGGATAAATACACAAAACGAAAACCCAAATTACCCCCCCCCCCTCAACCGGCGGAACAATGCACACGCATCTGTGCAGCGCCATACGGAACGCAACGAACCCCTCGCCAACCTGGCGTTAGCGTCCCCACCTTCCCCTCCCCCCCCCCCCCCCGCCCTATTGACAAAAGCGGGTTGTATCGACGAAAAGCAGGGTCCGAACCCAGCGCCCAGGCGCCAGCCGGCCAACGGCGAGCACAACTCCGCGCAGCTTGCATGCACGCGCGGCGCGCGCGCTCCCTGCTACTTCGGCCACAAGCGCCAGCAACTGTGCTTGTATACGTAGTCCCTGACGCAGCTGCGTCCTCTCCAGCTGTAGGTGTCGTAGCTCCGGCTCGTTGCGCCTCCGTTTCGACGTAGGATTCGGCTCATACGTGGACCACCCGTCCTGGTGGTCGGGCCTTACCATACCGCGCGCTCTTGCGCAGCGACCCACACTGGGCCAGCTGGGTGCCAGAACGGGGCGCCGTGCGCCGAGCGCACGGTGGCAAGCGACGGCGCCGTTTCGCTCATTGAGCAAGCAGCGCCGCGCTTCGACGAGACAGCTGACGCTGCGGGGCTCGCGCCCGCGCGAACGGCGCCGCGTGCGGCACGGCTCCCTTCTGCTCATGCTGCTCCCATCGCAGCATTGCAGAGTCGATAATTTCTTAATGCGCCCTAATCATAGTGTCGCATACTGAGAGGCCGCGGACGGCCTTGGATGAAAATTTGTGCTGCAACTGAAAGTTACGGAAACAGTCTGCTAAAGGGTAAAGAAAATGAAATATTCCTGGTGTAGAAAAATCTGGCATAAAAATATACGCCAAATGATCGCTTGCCAAAATGTGCCAGTCAGGTTCGTTGTTTATAATTAATTTCTGTAATTGTCAAAAATATTAATTTATCATATGTAAAAGCGTGAACACAGAACCAATGTAAGTGGTACCGTTCGTACGTGTAAAACCATGTAACATAGTTCCCAGATAACACCTGGCCGCTTTGCACCCCTTGTATTTACTTGTCTGATTTTACTGCTTACGGAAGAGGTTTTTTTTTTTTTTTTTTTATGGTCCGCGGTGGTTTGCATTCGTTTGACTTTTCTATCATTCTTAAGTGGCTTTTTTACGACACCGCTGCTGCATCTAGCGCGTTTAGCTTCCTTATTCGCTCATGAATGACTGGGAAAACAGGGCAAACAACTCAGACACAAGAAATAAGAAATGGATCTTCGGTACTGTGACGAACAGCAACCACACCTCCATCGGTTGCTGCCCTTAGTCTTCCGTATATGGGCTCGTGGAAAGGCCCCATATAGGGCCGGTCTACTGCCGGCGCCGCTACGAGCTCAAGTAGCCTGACGACGGTGACTGAGAAGGTCGACGGCGTGCCCACTGAGCCCACCCTCAGTTTCCTTTCCCACCTGCTTGCTATACTATACTATACATGACTATGCTACGCTCCTCACTAAACTATGCTCTACAATGCTACGCCATGCTTTACCCTCTCCCCTTCTCCTTTGCTTCCTCTTCACCTTCATATGACTCCTCCTCACCCTCACCTCCCTTTCCCACCCCTTTGCTATAATATACAATGCATGGCTATGCTAGGCTAGGAGCTGCTTGGCACGTGTTCGCTTTCTGTGGCAAATACCCGCCGAGGAGGAGGAGGAGGAAGGAAATGAAGGAAAGGCAGGGAGGTTAACAAGACGCGCGTCCGGTTTGCTACCCTACGCTGGGGGATAGGGATGAAGAGATTAAAAGAAAGAAAGAAGAGGGAAGAAGGCACTGTCAGGGTACATATGCGCCTGTCCATTGAATGCCTACAAGCGGTCGTTTAAGCCGGTCGATTTTAAAAACAGCAGTAATGCTCGCGTCGCTTTGCTGGCCTGCGATGCGTAGGGCCACGATCCGAGGATCCGCCGAGTTTTCTGAAACGACGGCCGGCTCAACCTCAAGCTTAAAGGTCAACTCCGGCGACTTTTCGAGGCCGATGGATCTCAATGAAATTCGCTAGGTACGTTCCTTTGCACGTTTCCGTCATTTATGCCAAATTACAGGCTTGAGACATGCGCAGATTGTTTGCAAATGAATTTTAAAGATTGTCTGCAAACGCCCTCCTCCTAGCTTCCCACAATTATTGGCAACATTGCGTCTGTGACGTCAGTATTGGGAAGGCGGCGGAAGTGACGCAGCCGAGGGCACCGCTAACTTCGGCCGCTACAGCGAGCGTCTGCTGTGCTGGCCGAGACACTGTCAGTCGCAGACATTACAGCTGATGCGCGGCGTGCTCACCTCTCCACTGTGCGCCTGCTCGTCCCGGTTGTCACAGTTTTCATACTCCGCGCCGCCGTGACCGGCATGCCTTGCACGACTTCCGGTTTGTTCGTAACAACGTCTACGTCATACGTAGACAGTACGCTCGGTTGGGTTTCGGTTTCGGTGTTGCGCTTTTCTGCTTATTTAAAATTATTCTCCAATTTGCCGAGTATTTCTGCTATCGGGCCCGTAACAGGAGCGTCTCAGGAACATAAAAGCACCATTACTTTGACACGGCCAAAAAATCGCCGGAGTTGGCCTTTAAGCAGCTGCGCTGTTAGAAAGGGAAGGGGAAGGGGTGGGGAAGGGGAAGGGGTGGGAAAGATATGAGTAAAGCCGTCAACGAGGAAGGAGCAGCCGCCGAGGCAGGTGACACCGCCAGCCGTCACCACCGGTAGGGATGCTTGCGCTGGTAGCCAGCTGAAACTGCTGTTCAACGTTCCTGCTTTCACACTCCAAAATGATTGAAGAAGTTGGGCAAGTTTTAAGACGCAGCACACTCTCAAGGTCACACAACTGTATGAACAATGTAACTTGCGAAGCGCAACATTCAATTGTGCACTCGAGGCAATACATTCAGAATATAAGCTTATATATTAGTTACCTTACACCCACTGTGAATGTTATTTGTTGTATTGGGATTCTGTTGGAACATGTTCAGGACGCACCGGTGCATCCGATGAATGCCAGGCATTCTAACAGCCGAAACCGACGTGTCTCGCAGGCATGAAAGGCTCAGTGAGCGTCTTATTTATTGGTGAAGGCCGCTTGGGATGTCAAAACCTTCCATGTGTAACATGAGCAAGAGCAATCTACTGAGGCGAGTGAAGGCATAGCGAGAGACGCGGGAACAAGTTCGCAATATAAAGCAGCCCCATTACGCGTAATATGTTCCTCGGTCCATGGAAAGGCGTGGAGCGGGATTGTTATTATAATTATTACAACTAAACGTTGTTGCTTCGATTCACCCGCCCATGGCTGCGGTTACCTATTATGTAAGACGCCGAGAAAATATAAATAACACACACATATATAATATATATTATATATATATATATATATATATATATATATGTCTTGATGAAGATCGGTCTCCGATCGAAACGCCGCAACAAAGTTGTTTTTAGGCGCATCTACTCTTAAAATACTTGTAACCTTGCGGCAACCGAAGTTACCCTTCCGCATTTAAGCCTTATGTATATATATATATATATATATATATATATATATATATATATATATATATATATATATATATATATATATATATATATTTATATGCGCACTACAAGCGTCTAAGCAAAGCTGTTTCTTTATCATAACCGTGTATGAGGACGATGATGACATTTGTGAATTAAGCGTGTTTAACTGAGACTGTTGAGCGTGAAAGAGCAAGAAGTTTTGTTAGCATGTTGAAAATCGCGGCAGTGTCCCGATTATTCTTGCTTTCACTGCACTTTAGCGATATCACTATGCACAATGTTCTGCTGAATATTTGTGTTATCTTAAACATGTATTATTCACGAAATGACTGCTGTTACTGTCTACGTAAGAAACACTTATTCTGTTCGTATTGTTGCCGCTGTGTACGCATGTCTTCTGTTAAGTCACTTCATTTGCGATAGCTGATACATGTTGATATCACAGAGTACCAATGGTGTCTTTTTGATCAGTGACAAAAATTCTTTGCACGAATACACGTGTGCTTTGTTGATTTGACCTGAACGCGTGTTTAGGGGGCCCCAATCTTTTGCACACAAAAGTTTACGCTTTCTTAAGCTCTATTCCCAGACGAAGGCTGGTCCCACGGCCGAGGCGTCGGAATAAGTTGTGCTAAAACGTACGTCGTGTATACAGGGTGTTTCAAGATATGTGTCTGAAAATCCTGAAGAATAAGAAAAATGCGATATTTGCGCGCTGCCTTCCCAGTTGCTTTTTTTCTGTAGCTGCAGGCATCTTGAGATAATTAAAGACATCATTTGGGACAGTAATTGGGAAAGTTAAATTATTTAACTTTTCAATTAGTGGAGTTGGGTGGTTATGTCAAACGGGAGAATTGAAGCTCTCCATGCGAAGAACCCATCGCAGCTTCGAGTCCGAGATATAGAAAAAGCGGCATCTAGTAATTATTGTGGCGTAATGAAATTCAACCAAGATCAACGGCGAAACCGACACCGAAGAACCGACGAGCTCAACAAGCAGGCGACCAGAATTACGTCACTGTTCAAGACAACGATTGCAGAGGTGTAGTTCTTCAGCATTTGGGAATGTATGCGCGCCATGCGTGTTATAACTGCACGCCTAGCCTGCGCGCACACACACAAAACGAAGTCGGTTGATGTTTGATATAACGACGCTCACTCATTCTGAATGTCTCAGAAGGATATGGCAGTTGCGCCCTTCTGCCTTTAGCTTTCGGTTTCCCCGCTGAATTTGGTTGAATTTCATTACTTCGCAATTATTACTAGAGGCCGCTTTTTCTATATCTAAAAGCATGAAAAACTCCGATTCTCCTATTCCACGTAACCGCCTAAATCCGTTAATTAAAAGGTCAATTAATATAACTTGCTCAATTACTGTCCCAAGTGATGTATTTAACCATTTTAAGATGGCTGCCTCTACAGAAAAAGCAGTTGTGAAGGCAGCGCGCAAATATCGCCTTTTCCTGATTTCTGAGGATTTTAGGGCACATTTCTTGAAACACCCTGTATATATACGCGTTTGTGTGTGCGCAGGATTCCTCATAAATTGAAATAACGCTGATGTCTATTTATAATGCAAGTTCTAAGCAAGAAGTTAATTATAATATTTTATGGAGTGTCGAACATGAACGCCGAGGTTCTATGTTCATTATATTATCGTCATCGTTTAGCATCGTCACATTGCGAATACAAGCCGTTAATAGCAATCGGAAACGTCGGACTATGCAGAGCCTGAAGTTACAGTCGGTAAGACACGCTCTTCCGAAGATCACTCCGTAGCGCCAGGACATAAAAGGATGCACTCGCGGGCACTGGCGTTTCGCGCGCTTACTCAGCTATAGCAAGCACGAGAGCGTTCATTCATTTAGCATACATGCGGGCTCGTAAGAAGCACTCCGACTATGTATTACGTCACACGCCCTCTCACCTCTCCCACTCTCACTTCGCAATGAAAGGAAGGAAGAGGGCACGACTCACTTCGCGCCCATGATGGCGCCATTCAGCCACATTTTACGCCACAAAGGTGGTAGTCTCTCTAAATAGGGACGGGCCGGGGAGCTCCAATATTCACTCACACGCACGTACGGTGCGACAGATGACACCAAACGTTCGAGAGAAAGGGAGCGAGGGCGAGGGAAGCGAGCGAGAAACAACGCGCTGCAGGGAACGAGTGAAGGGAAACCGAACGTAACGTTCGTTCACTCATTCATCCATTCATTCATCCAGCGAACATGTGCTCCGTACGGGAGTCGGCGTACGCGCTTACAGCGTCCAGTAGCAGCAGGCGACGTGGGGGAAAACAATAAAAAAAGAAAGAGAGAGTGAAAGCAAACAGCTGAGGAGGCTACGTCGACACCGGCTGCCTTCGGAGACCGAAGCCCGGTGTTTCGCCATCAGCGGCCTCGCGGCTTTCGGGGTCTTGGGCAGCCGGCGCGCGCTCGGATCCCGCGTGTCAGGACAGCTGCTAATTGGGAACCCCCCCCCCCCTTCCCCCACAACCGGTGCAGCACAGAAGGCGCGACGGTTGGTAGGGAGGGGGGGGGGGATGAGTTGCCGATCGAGGGGATGTGGGGAGGAGAAAGGGGAGCTTGGGGACACGGTATACGGGAACGAGAAGACCCTCTTTTGCCGCGCAGCCAGCCGACATCGGCGGGTGGGGTCAGCTGCCGCCGCCGCGCAGTCGATACGTTCGTTCGGCTTCCGGGGGCCACGACCGCTGGCGTAAGCAGAACGACAAGAGGTTTTTTCGAAACAGCAAGCTGCGGCTGAGAGGGAGGTAGAGGGGAGGATGCCACGGAGGGGGTTTCGCGATGTAACCGAGGCGGCCGGCTGGCCGTGGTCGCAGATGAGCTGCGCCGTATAACCTTCGAAGCGTTGGAAACGGCGCCGATGCAGAAGGCGCGGACGGAACGCGTTTGGAACGCAGCTGATCGGAATCGTCCGCACCGCTGCTCGGGGACATGGTGACATCTGCAACCCAAGAGGCGTTGGGACGCCCTGTTCAAACACACCGGCGTCAGACCGGCTCCACTGCGACCGTTAACGTGTTAGATTTTGGGTGCTTGCTACATTAGCTGACACATTGGATTGCTCAGGACAAACATAAATTGACACATCTTCCATGATCTATGACTGGTATCATTCTTCACAAAAGAACTTTTGCTCAGAAATCTTGAAGTTAATGTTATTCTTTAATAGCAAATTAAAGTCCCTTTCTTAAAGAAAGTTGGTTCAACGGAAGCATTCCCCACTGGAAACTGAATTAAAGTATGTCCTAAGGCAATGGCCACGCAACGAAACCAAGAAGTACTGAACCACCCCATGCGGTGCATATGTAATTCGATTGCTTGTTTACGGTTGCATTCCTTCAAAGTTGAAGTTGAATGAGGACGCACTTCGTTAAGTGCATGACCTTTATTTTAGGTCACGTAGCCATTGATTACACGCACAGATTCACACTTTCAGGGGTGATTCTACACTTGCAAAGTATTGCCTTGTGATCGCTGTGGTAGACGGTCAGAGGATATCATCGTAACTTGACACAGCCTGCTTACAAACGTGAGATCAATGCAGGAACGGTGTTGTATCGTGGCTATCTGTAGCGTCTTCAGTTTCAACGAGTAGCTATCTAGCATGACCTAGCATGATCACGCATGAGTAGTGACCTAGCATGACCTAGCTCGCGTTTACGTTCGCGTACGGCAGCCTCCTTCTGCCGAGCTGCATGAAAGCCGCGAATGCATTGCATGAAGCGCATAATGCAATGCACATATCTGCAGCTCGTCCGGGTAGCGTGGTGTTGCAGTATCCGTTATTCGTATCGCTACAACTGCGAATGTAAACTGTAGTTTTATACGATATGTAGTCGTTCGCCATTGTTCTGTTGTGCGCGCAGATAGCTGCATTGTGTAAGTTGGCTTTCCTGTAGTGCGTTTTCGGTGCTCACGGACGAATCAGTAAGACAGAAAGCTTCGCTTTAAAAGGACACTACGTTGTGTTTCAGTCGTTGCCACGCTATGGCCGTATCTGCGGCAGCGACCTCGCCGATGAAGCTACCAGAAAAGCACACGAAGAAACAAACCTTCTTTCTATCCCCTTATCAAGAATGTACGCGGCGACCCATTTAAGTAAGGTAGCGCACAGCATGACACCGCAGAAGTGGCAACCGTCGGAGTTCACGTACCATCGACTGCTATCACTAGGCCCATCGCTGCAACCACGGCTGCCGCCTGGTCTTTCCCGGTAGGAAGATACAGTTTCGTCAGGCCTCGGAAAGTCTCAAGTTCCAGCCATCGCCGAAGGGGGGCGAAAAAATCGACCCCGTCGCAGCTAACAAACAAACCATAGTGGCTCCGTTCAAATCTGCCCTCGGCAACGCCAAAAAATCCGCCAGAGGCGCCGTAATAAAAGCAATATTTAAGAGAAATACAGCTATCATTGCCGCATAAAAGTGCTTTTTCTTGTGTAACTGAAAGTAATGTTTGAATGATGAGTAAATTTGTTGTTCAGTGATTGAAAACATCTGCCTTGTCGCTCACCGCTGACGGCCAGCGCGCGGTAGCGAGCAAGCGAACCGTCGCTGCGACCAGTGACGAAGCGCAAAAAGTGCGCCGCTGCGTCTCGGGTGCCGCAGATAACGCGCAGAATATGCGCAGTTATCGTCCGATGGTTGGCAGCTGGTTTGTTGCTCCCCGTTTTCTTGCGAATTCTACCGTTAATGTTGTCTAAAATACGCATGAAAGTTTTTTAATTCACCGATGTAATCATATTGCAATTATGGTGGGCAGTCGGTGTGCTACTGTATGGTGCCGCAGGAGCTGCGATACCAGCGAAGGCGTCAGTTTCCACAGGTTCCTCGACGATGGCAGGTACACGTACTTTCAAGCTCAGCGTTTTTCTTTCTGCTTTGTGACCTCGTTAGCATATCACACTTCACTGTTCTTGCTTTTGAGTTGTATGCTAACACGTGTGGACAAAGCTGCTATTTCACTTGTACTTGCAAGTCTCGTGGGCTCAAATGAACGAGTGAATTATGCGATGGCATGAGCATGACTTGGCCAGACTGTTGATGAAGCCTACTTTCCAGCGGTGATGTCACAATAAAAGAATGACCGGTATAGAAAATCGTTCTCCCTTCTCTGTATTTCTGCACTTCTTTGAGGCCTTGCATATATCCCATTTATGGGTTGTTTCATCGGTATCACGTGTTAAAATGCTCATGTTTTCTGCCATTCTGTAGGCATCCACTATAATGTGATTTCTTTGCGTGAACTTGCTTGGTATTCTCAGACTAACCGCAATACGTTGTAATAACAATAAACCCGGGGGTCTTCAGGCGTACTCGTTGAAAGAAAGTACTAAAAACTGTAGCAAAAAAAAAATGCTGATGCTTTACGCCTGTCCTACAATACAAGTTGGTTATTGTGAGCGCTAGCTGACGGTGGAAACGGGCAAGAAACGTCATCTAATTTGTTTTCTCTCTTTGAAGTACCGCGAAGGCTAGTCGTTTACGAGCTCACGATGTCTGAACAAGGGCCTTTTACCGCTTGCTCACTGTCAATAAAGATTATCGTTTCTTCTACTCACTCGTGAATTGTTCTTACTGGTGCCAGTTGCCAATGTATGCCTTTCGGTTCCATGTAACCTTCGTACGCACAGGTACTGCGTTCCGAAGGGCGCTTTGGCATGCTGCTCGGCGCATCGACGCGCTCAAAACAAGCGGGCGAAAGATAACGAGACCTCCGTAGCCTTACACGAGTCCCGGCCTCTTTCGTCCACTTCTGTTTAAAAAGGATAGAATAAAAAACCAGCCGAGGCACCCGCGTATGCGCATACGCACCAGGTACGGAATAAAAAAGGCAGCCATTTGCTTTTTTCTACCTAAATAAACAATAAATTTTGTTTTCCGCTTCCTGTTTACGCAGCGCCATCTCTTGGGTGCCTTCGGTAGTTCCATGCGCTACCGCTGCTTATCTTTCGTACCGTTGTCAAGGCTACAGTTTCCCTTCTCTAAACTGGTTCTTTATTCTATGGTTTCGTGCCGTCTGTGTCTCGGTGTAGCATTCAACAATGCGTGTTCACATTAAAATCTAAGTGGCCGACAGCGCCAAGTAAAACGACTACGGCCTGTTTGAGGCAAACGAGAGGCTTCACCACCGTACAGCTATGCCTCATTCGGATGGAAACGCTTTCACCGCCAAGATCTTGGATCCTTTGAACTACGCGTGACCGTTTCGAGAGGCAACGAAAGCCCTGCTGCGACTTCTTCGGGATACCGGACTGATTCGTCGTCTGTGATGTGAAGCGCGGAACTGTAGTTACGTCGGCGGCCACAGTGACCTCTCTCTCCTCCTTTCGAACTTTGCTTCCCCTTACCCCTTCCCCAGTGCGGGGTAGCCAACCGAGCCCAGCCCTGGTTACCCTCCCTGCCTTTCTTTTATCCTTCTTCAGTCTGTCTCCTCTGTCTGTATCGTTCGGACTATTCGTCTCATGATCATCTTAGTTAGCACACGGTTTTTACATCTCCATGGCTGCGGAGCACGTGACCAAGGAGGTGATCGAGTAGGAACGAAGGAAACAGGGAGGCAGAAGGCAACGAAGTTGCACAAAGAAAGCACCTTGTTCGCTACGTAAGGCTAAGAAAACGAAAGGGTGTCCTTCAAAGCACTTGAAAGAGACAGCAGATCTAAAAAACAGCACTAAAAACTCGCGCTCAGCTGGACCACTTATCTCATCGCCGCAGAACTGCCCGCCTTTCGCAAGCTCTATCACAAACTCTATCATCACCCATACCTTCACCGCATCTTCGAAACACCAACAGTCATCTTTCCACGCACAGACCATATCTTCAAGATAAAACGTATAACTCAGCTCATTTTGCTAATTCCTTCATTCCCCCGAACAATAATTGCATGGAATAACCTGCCATCCCACATTGCCACTCAAGCAGATTTCACAACATTTCACGAACTTTTACTCAACATTTGCGATTGAATATCCACCACGCGTACTCCTTTTAGGCTTCTTCATATGGACATCTGTGTTTAATTTTCTTGTTGCGATCATTTGTTAACGATTTTCAAACCATTGTACACGCTTGATTGGTATTAATTTATGTGTTAATTGCAGACTTGTGTATCTTACGATCATGACTTTGTTTTAGTCTTTTTTTCCTTGTATACTGCATTTGTTAGTGACCTTAATTTATGTTTACATTAGTAAATTTCTATCTCTACTTATCTTATTTTTCATTTTTTCCAATATCTTATTGTTTTTTGTTTTGTGTATTTAGCTCGCTTTCGTTATTTCGTATAATGTTGTTTTGCCTTGTATAAACGTACATATATTTGATTCATGTGTCTGCTCCCCTATGTAATACCCCTTCAGGGGCCTTTAGGGGTATTATGAAATAAAAAAAGAAATTAAACGCACCTCTTTGAATATAGGTTGAGCGAAGCTTCCGTAGCTACACACTCTCATAATATGCTCAGTTAAAACGTTTTTGTAAGGAAAAATGTCAGCCAGTGCTGTTGCTGAACATATTAACGCGATAGCGTTAAAGTAATCGTTTCGCAGAAATTCCGGTGTCGATGTCGCTTGAGGTGGCCACTGAGAAGCGAAACCTGGCAAACGAACAAATACCATGTGAACGGGGCCCGATCACGCTGTCGCGTTCTACACTTGAAGATAAAGCTTTTTTTTTTTATTGGCCGTGTTGCTCAGGTCACCTAATTACGAACAACAACAACAAAAACAGGAACTTGTGAATCCGGCTCCTTCTTTTCAAGGAGAAAAGTACAGATTCAATCATTTACCGATGTGCGACAGGCAGTGTGTAAAATTCACGTCAGCATAAGCGTGAATAATGTACCAACTTCTCAATCCCTTGAGTGATAACAGGAATGAGTGACCGAACAATTGATTGACTCATTGATTACGACACTTCGAATAAAGACGCCCACGGTATGTTGCCCCCGTGCACGCGAAAAGAAATCCCCTACACGAAATTGAGCGGGAGGCCATCTGTCGCGGCAGCGTATGACAACCAAAGAAAACGATCAAGGGCTTCGGAGACCGAGGGAGGCAGGAGAACGAGTCAGCTCGCGTTACGCAAAGCGCTGCGGGACGACGCGGCAGCCGGCTCCGGAGAGAGCGCACGTGCAAATGGAGATTCCCAAGAACCTCGCGCGCATCGACTCGACTGGAAGAGGAACACGATCAGAGAGAGCAGAAGAGCTGCGCGGGAACGTGGCTTGGCTGCGCAGGTGTCATTCCGTAGCCAGGGTTCCGGATTATTTACGCTCTCAGAATGCATTCTCTAGGATTCCATCTTGCAGCCGAAAGCAAGCGGCGAAGTCACGTGTGCGTCGTTAGATGACGTAGTAATGACGTCATGCAACTTTTGGTACGCCGATGGCCACACCTTCATTCACTTGAGCGTCATGTGACATTTATTATCTTGCTTTTTTTTTGCGTCATTCGCTTTGACGCCGCCGACGACAAGGTCACGCGAGGTATCTCATTAGACATATAAGGATGCCGCTTCTCATTAGACCAGAGGCTTTTCTCATTAGCCCAGAGGTGTCGTCAGGTCATTAGACCTGACGACACCTCGCGAGACCGTGTCGTCGTTGGCGTCAAAGCGAATGACGCCAAGAGAAAGCTAAATAATGAAAGCCACGTGATGCTCAAGGGAATGAAAGTGTGTCCATAGGCTTACCAAAAGTCACATGACCTCAATGTCACATGACGTCACCTGGTGACGTACACACGACGTCGTCGCTTGGTCAGAAATGGGCCGATCTTGTAAGCAATGCGCCACCACGTGAAGTAGTCGAGAGTTCGACGAAAGTTCGTCTGGTCAGGCAATGGATGAGATGAAACAAGGTCACTGACCAAGTCTGATGAAATTGCGACGATGAAAGATCTCTGAGTGCCGTCGAGTATATATTGGTGAAACGGGAAAGTTCTCTCGACGCCTCTAGGTACACCGACGTGACGTGACTATTAACAGTCACACGACGAACGCCATTGCCGAGCATGCGTATGAACATAATCATATCATTGATTGAAATAATCCCACCAGCTTCGCCAAGGAAAAGAACGTGCCATCCCGCCGTCTTCTAGAATCAGCATTCCGCCAGCTGCAATGAATAGGACAACAGGGACTATCCTGCAATTTACGCCCGCTAGTTGCGTCACCTACTTGGCTATACTTAACTGACTTCCAGTCCTGCTCACTGAACAAGGAACCAGTATGCGGTTCCGAAACGTGGAATAATTTCATCAGACTTGGTCAGTGACCGTGCTTCACCCCACCACGTGAAGTGCACAAAATTTCGGTTAGGGGAGTTGCATATTAGTGCGATTCAATACAATCGATTGAGTAGAAAACGAACGAGAAGAAGATGGCTTTCGCCTTCGAGCCTTCTTGGGCGAAGGCATAAGTGATCCTGTCACTCGTTATCCAACTAAGCCTCCGCAGCTGTGCCACATGAATTTTGAAAATCGAGAAGGAAACGTTGTTTGGCGAGTTGATGTCGATTTAAAGACGTCACTGTACAGCGCAAAAAGCGAACACCACACAGAAGGCCAGCGCCTGTGACAAGTTCTTGTCGTTTTCTGTCGATGCTTCTTTACTGACGCTACATTTATGTCTTTAAGAGAACTTCTTCATCCCATTTTATAAGAAAAAGTAACACGTTATATACTGCTACCAAGAGGCGTCCCTTTCGCGACTGACCATCTTCAAAAAATTTAGAAGATATTGCTCCATCTGCGGCGCAGTTAAAAGAAACAACCATACACATCGTATATATATACTTGTATATATCTCAAGATATGAATGCCAAGACATTGTATGGTTACACATGGTGTCGCCAGACACGGATAAATCAAGAGGACGCACTATAACAGAAGTTGATTCCAGTGTTCAGAATACCGACAGCCTTACGCAGGAGCGTATCGGAAGAAATGACATACGTGCACATATATACCCTATAAAGTGGACGGGGTGATGACCGCCGCCGTAGCTCAGTGGTAGAGCATCGGACGCGTTATTCGAAGGTCGCAGGTTCGGTCCCTGCCAGCGGCAAGTTATCTTTTCGTCCACTTTACTTTCTTCACATTTATATTCCAATTATTACAAATAACATCTCCTATACTTTCCTTGGCATTACTGTCTGTTAGTTCTCATTAATATTGTGTCTAACAAAGAAAAACGAGGCGTTAAAAGCCACGTTCTTTGCTTCATACATTGAATCAAGGCTCACGCGGATGCCGTCGACCTGCAAGCAGTGAGCCGGGTCCCAAGTCCAGTGCTCCTGCAACTTTTTATTCAATTCGGGCTCATTGTACCAGTTCTCGCTTAGTGTGTGTAGATCGCGAGGGGCGTAGATTTCCACCAGGAAGTGAAAACAGCCCATGAAAAAAAAAAGAATAAAGAGCACGGAATTCATTGGCGTCCTGTATGTGACGATCCTCGTCATAATGAGATCCCGTTGGCTTGGGGACACTTTTCTTAGGCAAGCGGTTTAGTTTATCAACCACGAGACTCTAGCCTTCTTGCTAAGCCAAATCCAAGCACGAGGGTGTTCTTTGTATTTAGCCGCCATCTATAGATGCGGCCGCCGTGGTCAGGAATCGACCCCATGCCCTCGAGCTTAGCAGCGCACCCCTTACTTGCTAGGCTAAAACAGCGGCCTGATCCTCGACAGTTATCCTCCGCTTTACATGACTGGCTCACCTATCTCTTATGTCTATTTCTCTTATTAGGGTAGGCTAACTCGAACATGTATAAAAGACACGCTTCGTGAACACTCTGGGAAGGAACCACAAGCAGCACTTTCGCCTTGCACTGTAAAGACGTGCCACTGTGTTTACTTCCATTCGATGGGTCCATTTTAATTTTAAAAAATAGCGTGAATTGCGAGCTCGTGTGATCAGCGAAGAGCGCATTTTCAAAAGCTAAGTTTAGCTTGTCTTAGGACGCAGTTTGTCGTGCACCATCAATAAAAAAGTGCATATCTCACTAGCTGTCGATGGCCACCGACAACTTGAGTGACATGGATTGCGCTGTCGAACCACGAGAGGGCTTGCATATGGATGCGACAGACAGCTACGTTCGCTCAATACAGTAACACCGCGCGCATTTGCGTGTCAAAATAGTTTATCGTCCCATACTGATACTGCCTTGTATGGCATGGTTTTAAGTTGGAAATCACAAGGTTCAGGCAAACTGATAGAAGATCATGCTATCACTCATAGCCAGACAAAAATGCTATTTTGGATACAAGCAACGAAAATTATTTGGCTGTAAGCCTAATTTTTATCTTAGCGTCGAAGAAACGCAGAATAAGAGCGAACTCCAGCGGACACGGATCTGTTGAAGAGGTGAGGGACAACCGGCCTGTGCATTTGTAAGCAGAGCTTCTGCTAAATTAATACATGCATTGTCGCCGAGTAGCACACATCTGATGTCCATGCGCAATATCATTCACAAACCTCCTTTTAATTTCATAACGTCAATTTTGCTTTGTGCTGTTTTTTTCGCTGTTAGCGTTTTTCTATGCGATATTCAGTTCTTATGGCCGCCGTGGCTTTGCTCCGTGTGTGTGTGTGTGTGTGTGTGTGTGTGTGTGTGTGTGTGTGTGTGTGTGTGTGTGTGTGTGTGTGTGTGTGTGTGTGTGTGTGTGTGCGTGCGTGCGTGCGTGCGTGCGTGCGTGCGTGCGTGCGTGCACGCGCGCGTTTTGCTCTCTTTTTATTCTATCTTTATTTGTGGTGCAGATATCAAGGTGGCGTCACTACACATAACACCATTATTCTATTCCCTGTCATATTTCGCTAGCATGTCAAGAGCTGTGTTCGTATTGGTATTGTGGAATAGCACGTTACTAATCAGAATGCAGTCATCTTTCTCTTTAGCGTCCCTTAAACATATTCTGCCCAGCCAATATCGGGACCGAAGGGTCCCGACCACTCTCGCTCAGTCCGCGACAAGTACGCCTCTGCGATTGCAAGCGTGCAGTATCATCGTACGAAATCGCACGTTGTCTTCACAGTGTCCAAATGTTGCGTTACAAGCCCGGCCGGGACAGCCAACGGAGGTTCACGTTTAGCGGCATCTGCGGCCGGGACCCTTCGTCGCGATCACCGGCTGGCCCCGAGGGTCTTCCCACCGGAAGCAAGCTGCGGGACCGCGTCGTCCGTCGATCGAACAGCCAGCCGGTGATAAAAGAAAAACCAGGGAGCCAGTTCAGCGGGCGCCGACCATCGCTGCACGTGTTCCGTGGACCAGCCGCCTCTCTTTTTCCCGAGCCAGCAGCGGTCCGCACTCACACACGCACGTCGGGGAACACACACGAACGCGCGACGCCACCCTCCTGTCCAGGTGGGCCAATATAACCGTTCCCACACGCGGTCACACATGCGCAGTCTATGCCGCACGGCGTAAGGGCAGAACAACCGGGCGCGCCTCCGAGTCGTAGTCTCAGTTGCTCTTTGTATTTTAAATTCTCGCTTCTCTCTCCCTTCTGCACACACTTTCTCCCGCTTTCTCCCTTTTTCCCTTTCACTCACTCTTACTCACTCTCCCCCATCTCCTTGGTCCCCCCTTTTCGCGGTTCCGCTGTCTCTTTTCACCTAGTTGATCGTCCCCCCCTCCCCCCCTCCCGCCACCCCCCAGGTCACCGTGTACAGCGTAACCGAAAGTCGGGACACATTTCTCCCCAATTTCACCCAATAAAAAACACCCTCCCTCTCCCATTTTTTTCATTCATTGCTCTCGTCCGGAGCTTGGGGCCTTCGTCGATGAGCTTTTTTTTTTTGTTAGTATTTCGAGATTTTGTGCAGTATGCGGGCACATTTGGCATGCGTAAATTCGCGCTTGTGTTTGCACATGTCTTATAATCGGAACACAATCGTGCACACGCGTGCTCACTTTTCTAGCTCGCTCTTTCTGTGTATATACGTCTCTATGCGTGCGAGCTGTACTCGCGACAATTTATTCTTAAGCCATGATGGAATGCTACTGCTCCTGTTGGCCAGAATTACATATTTCACAAGCGCTCAGCGTTTCATTAATATGAAACGCTGAGCAGCGTTTCATTAATATTGCAGTTTTATTATCCGCCCATGCTACTATTGGCGCTCTTTCTCCGATACAATATTAGGCTGAAATAGTTTATTACGATGGATGGACGTTGCTTAACGACGGTTTTCCCAAAATAGCGTAGTAACTAACGCTCTAACGTCAGCGCCTCTTACTGTCACTGCTATGGTAAATAACGCCTTCATTAGCATGCAATTTCAAACCAGTTACAGTTTCTTAATACATATTATGCATATTTGGGCTCGCTTCCTTCTGCATTGACCGCGAAAGTAAGGAGCAGTATGCTGCGAAGGAGAGTAAAGTGAGGGAATTAGTATTTTTTTCATACTGATGGATATTTAAAGCGCAATAACGTGCGAATATATATTGCATTATATATGCATTTCATATGCATTATATTTCATCAGCTTTGTCAGTGTCTACGCTAAGATTTCCACAAAAATATTGATGCTTTGAACAGGTCGCACACGCCTTCAAACTTTGCTGCATGGTGTCCTAATCGCAAACAAGTTCGAATATAATGCGTAGAGTATAACATAATAAGTTGTTAAATACACGGCTGCGTCAGGCGAGTATTGACATCGCACATTGCAAAGCGCGTTTGTTTCTTTATTTTGATGTATTCGTGTTTCACCAACAAAAACTACTCGCAACGCTCGACGCGGACCACATTGCAATATTTGGGAGGCTTCGCGATTGTTTCAGATTATTCTGTTAAGGTTACGTACAGGGCCCGAATAGTCAAGTTTATTACGGAGCTTAGGCGAGCACCAGCGATAACGCTGGAAAGTTCAATCACTGATGTATGAAAGACAACGCGTTCAGCCGGTAATCAGTTTACCGAAGGTCGACGACTTTGATCGACGCTATCAGTGTACAGCGTGTGTTACTTGTACTTTGATTCTTGAATTCCTGGGCACAAGTTCACCCAATAAAGGGTTTCGTCTTGAACAGCCCGACTGCCGCCTACTTGACCGTCACGACCACGTGACAATATGGAGACATGCGGGTGTTCTCTAAGTATGATATGTGCTATTTCCCTGCCGAACGTCATCGCTTAAGACATTAAACTCGTTAGGCTCTCTGCAGAATAAAAAATAACATATGTATTACATCTTCTGCGGTTGAGTACTTTTCACAATTCAGGGGGTGAAAAAAGGGCGGCGCGACCAGATCTCCAGTTGGCTTCATTATTTCGCTCGTGGAGGGCCTTAGTCTTACAATGATGGTCTGAACTACTTCAAGGTCTAAAGAAACCTTATGTTTCTTTGTTTGTTTTTTTGACAGTATAAATGCGGTACTGCCAGACTGTTGTGCGACGTGGATAGAGGTTGAGGATACGGGTTCTGGAAATTGGCGTCTCTCTTGAGCACGGCGCAAAATCGAGGAGGGGCGAAGGGAAGGGCAGGGGCAAGAAGCACACCAAAAGGAGAGGCCACTTGCAGAGATGAGTACTGCAGGTGCAATGCTGTTATTTAGTCACTCAGGAACGCCGCCTGCCCTATTCTTACAGTGTCATCCTAGCTTGCTTTCCCCTTGCATTAACAAAACAAGCAGAATAACAAATAACCGGTCGTCTTAAGCACATTCTCTTGCCAATACTTACAGTAATGCTTCATAATTCTCTTTTCTGTTCGCATGTTAGCTACTGTCAACGTGCCTGGAGTACAACCACATTCTCTAATCTACAAAAAAAAAAAGTTATGCGGAAACTATATCTAAGCAATCTTTACAACGATGGGTAGAATGCAACAACCAGAGGCTTTTTCCATAAACTCATATTACGGCTCACTAACAATACTACTATCGCTTGAGTTCTGGATTCAAATTTGAAGTGAGACATGATATAGATAACTTGGACACTATAACACATTGAGAAAACAATGAGCACTATTATACAAAGAGGCAGAGAGAGTATTGGGAAGTTGTCACAACCGATTTGAACACTAGTACGGAACGTTTGTTTCTTTATTTACTACCATTGTTAAACCATCTTCAGTTTATTATTTTTGGTTTGTTTATTTGTTCCTCTTCTAAACTCATATCTATGTTTGTAGCAGAAAACGTATTCACTCATCGTGTTTTTCTTTGTTTCTTTTTTTAAGATTTCGCGTTTTAGTTTTATTCTGCACTGATCGCATGCTTTTGTTTCTTTTGCTTATTGACTGGTTTTTCATTGCTGTTGCCCTCACGCCAAACATTACGTACGGCTGCGGACTAGTGAGGCCTCCTTCGGCAGCTTTTCCTCCGTTGTCGTCCATGCATCTGGGAAATTATACTACACGATGGAAGTAAAGATTTGATTTGATTTGGTAAACACTTGGACGTTTACGAGTTCTCACGCTCTCACAGCTGCATATACGCCCACACGAGCTCACAGTAGATGTTTCTACAAAAAAACATACGGTTTCCGATCGTGCTGTCACCGAAGGGAGATCGAGCGGCCATGATGCTGCGCCAGCTATTGAGTTGGAATTCGGGCGGGAGGACACACGACCACGCGATAGTGGAAACGTGCTTTTGGTGTATCCTCGCGGTCCCTCGTGTCCATCTGTACAGCAGCGCGTTGACAGATGTCCACCCATAATCGTAATTAAAATCAACGAATATCTAGCTTCCACCGATGACGCTATTTTTAATGTTATGATTAATATTTAGGTTATGTACCCGAGTTAGTCTGTGAAGGCTTGAGAATAGCGGGTATGAGTGCTACTATATAGCTGTCGCAGGCGTACAACGTACATGTACAGACGTGTTAATGTGTAGAAATTTCGAAATTGCGATGCTACACCAGCAGAGCCCGCCAGTTTGTTACAAAAGAATGTAGCATAAATAATAACAAGGGCATACAAGTATATTTTCAGAGCCAGCGTAAATACGTAGAAGTCGCAGAAACGGTGCTGGAGGCGAAGATGGTGTCCTCATTTGACTCTGGCGGCAAACGAGAAAACGTCGTAAAAAAAAGCAAAAGTGAAGTGATCAGATAATTCCGAAAGAAGTGTGGAAAGCAAGTTGCCATGGAATTACTGGGCGTTTGTTGGGGAGAAGGGGAAATAATTTACTAAAACGGTCCGGCGCAAAGCACGCTGTCTCAGCAATCTTCGGCCATGTCTTGACCTTCTGCCAAAACTACTTAAATACCTTCCTCTAATGCAAACATACGTCAAGTATGCATCAAGTAAATCCGTGTGCGTACGTACGAGTGAGTGAGCGCGCGTGCATGTGTTTGCGTGCGTCTGTCTGTGCCTGCTTGTGATGGCGTAAGCCATGGTTCTTCTCTATCTCTTTATATGCATGCAAAAAATCGCTGTCTCCCACGTCACCCGGACAGACGTGGGATCAGAACCGTAAGATTGAATTTCTTTTCTCCTTCTTCATTTTTTTCAAGCTGATCCCATTAAGTGCGGACCACTGACCGCGCACAGAGCACCCTGGGAACCGTCATTCAAAACGTGGTCGCCAGCTGTCCAGGCCGCAGCCTCCTTCTGGGCCCCGGAATGCGGGCCCCTTAGTGTTCGAGCCTCTTGGGAAAGAGTGCACGTGCCGCCGGCCACCAAAGAACTCTGATCACAGAGCCGGTCCAAGGGGAGGGCATCTGGGGCCAGGTACAGTATACATTGGGGAGTGGAGAATCAATGAATGGGCAGCGCGGTGGGTTCTTAAGCCCGCGCACCTGCTCCTGAACCGAGAACCGCGTGGTCCACTTCTCCGTTTCCGTGTCTGACGGGCCACACCCTGCTCTTCTCAGCTACAGCTTGCGCCTTATTATCGGGTACTTCTTTTTTTTTTTTTTCACTTTATGTAATTTTCGTAGTATAGCTTAGGACTGCATGTACGGAGGGCTGGTTATGGGCATAAAGAATACTGGCAGCGGGGGGAGGGAGAGCAGGACCAGTGACATTAGATGAGATTCTTGTCAATGAATATTTCTTTACCGTGTTCCTTCTTGCTAGGCTGGCTAAACAAAATACAAGTTTGACACGCACTCGACAGTGCATAGTATGAATGGCGAGTCGCAGACACACCTCAACACGTGCTTTCGCCATATCTAGACCACGACAGCTGCAATACGTGGCTGTATATACGCTGGGGATGGCCTTATATAAGTGCGCCATGAGTTCCCCTCGTAGGCTTCTTAACACAATTTCAACGCTCTCGAGACTATATTGTCATTTCTGTACAAAGAGCGTCTAGCTATTGTGTCACATCTTATCGACGTGAGTTTATAGGCAGTTTTCGAATAGGCTACGCCAATCATTACGTTGGCGTTCGTAGCCACTGCGCATGCGTCGTACGCCATCCTCCTGGATACCAACGTTAAGTTAAGGAAATAACGTATCGTACGCAACGAGCGCCAACGCTGCGAACTATATTGTAAAACTGCCTTATAATCAAACGCCTTAGACGCCTCATGAAACGCGAAAAGTGACCGTCGGTGCCAATACGAAGGCACCAGACAATCACGGCATCACAGATCACGATGACGTAAACTGTAATGTATCACGTCCTGATGACGTCACTGCTGGTTTGAGTTTTTTGTCGATAATGCCACACGCATGCGCTCATCGTTCCATTCTCATGGCCTCATTTTTCGAATAAACACTTGAAATTTAGCGCCCGACATTGTTGTTTTCCTACTCTTTCTTTCGTGAGTCTGTTTCTCGGCTTGAGCTATGTACTCCTGTGCACAGTTAGCGTGGGGTCTAAGGAACCTTTGACAACCACATAAATATAGCAATTCGAGATAGCATGCTCTCGACTTATTACTCGCGTAATGCATTCTATTAAGTAATTCATTGTTCGCTTTTCTTTTGTCAATAACTGCACAGTCACCGTGTGCTTGCGACGTCGCGGTTTGTCTATCACGGCGATGTTTCAGCGCTGACATAAATGCCAAAATCACTGTTTTCATGCACCGAAGAGCTATACAGAAGTTGTACACAAGAGTATTAAAAAAGTGAACTTAACGGCACATTGTGCACGATGGCAGAAAGGGAAAAAACAAACAAAAAGAGCCCAGTCGGTCGAGAAAAGGTACACCAATGCTTTAGGAGGTTGCTCCAAGCTAACTCCAGAGAGAGTTTAAAAATATGCCGACGCACTCTGTGATGACGCGACTAAAGGCATGTTGCGGACTATTGAATGGAGTAAGTCAGACTATTTTTGTGCACTGCCTAATTAGGTAAGATTAATTAACGAACTTATGAAGCAATGAAGCTGGGCAGAATATTACAGTAAGGAAGTTGTAGATCGAATTTCAAAGCATCCGATTAGGTAGTTTCTAACAATCTATCTGTTACGTATAAGTGTTTTTCCGCTGACTCGAATGCACTCGAAGTACGAGAAAAATGACGCGGCTCATGCATGCTTGCGCGCCGTGAATGCGGTGATCCCTAACCTGGGTGCAAACGACCGCCGGGTGTGTTGCCGCGGAAAAGGCGACAGTGCAGCCGACGGTGATTGCTGTGCGGTGGCGCACCTGTTGCTTGTGGCCCCCACAAACGATAACGGCTGCCTCTACTTATCGCTCTCATGAACCGCCGCGAGAAAAGCATGTCGTTTGCACGCAGTACGTTAGGAAGCACTGTAATCATGGTGCGCAAACGGGTGTGATCGCGTGGCCTAATCGGACGGACGGTCTATTCGGTCGTTTTGCAAACGAACTAGCACTTTCTCATTGAAATTTTTGACCCAGCTTCGTCGCTTCGAAAGTTGGTTATTGATCTTGCCTAATTAAGCAATTAAGCAGAACGCGAAAATTAGCATTACTTACTCCATGCAATGGTCAGCAACATTCATTTGGTCGCGTCGTTACGCAGTGCGTCGGCATATTTTTCAACTCGGGCTAAAGTTAGCTTGGGCAGTCTGTATGAAGCTTGGAGCTTCAGACGACCGTTAAGCAGGTGCTCCACAGTAATGGGGTAGCGCTCATTGGCAATTCTGTCAGGTAAATGTTTTCCACAGGGCACTGGGCAAAACGGACTGATTATCTTACCTAAGTTGGACTTCATACACGCTTCCATGAAATGTTGCCTCTTCGCGGCAGCCAAGTTTGCAACAATATTAAGCCGTGCGCAAATTAGTACTTAGAAATGCTTTTGCCCACTGGGCGTTTGGGCGTTGCGGCTTCAGAGGGAGGGGGACATCTGGCATCAACAATCGGTCACCTGCAGCCTCATCGGAGTACACAAAGGGAGCGAAGCCTGCGAACCACCCCTTGACCTTTTTCCTTTAGTGCAGGTCAACGAGGCGAGACGAAGAATAGTCAAACTACGCATTACGCACCACCTTATTCCTGAACCATGTGAGCATACTCGCCGCGCCATTGACTGTCTACTCGTACTGTAAAGCGCCGTTTTAGAATAAAAATAAAAATAGAGGTGTTCAGAAAACAGGTGCACGACACGGCTGCATACTAGGAAAGACGGATATAACGAAGAAAAAGAAAACGTCGCAAAATATTAAAAGAAAATAATGGTGAAGATGTTTGACGAAGCGAGATGGAAGGTTGCCAACTGGCGACGAAGGCGCTCGGGCAAGTCTTGGTTCGCCTCGGCGCAGCCATGCGGTGGTGGGCACGAACTCGCGCGCCGTCCGGCCACGCATCTCGGCTGCACACGCGCTCCGCTCGCTTCGACGACCCAAGGTGGTGTAGTGGTGGTGGTGATGTTTGAACAGCTGCGCGGCGGCGTCGCTCCTAGCGTGCGCGCTGGACGCCGCGCCCAGAGGGTTGGTTCCGGCGAGGTCCTGAGGCGGCACCGCCTGTACCATATGTAGAAGGAGCGCAGATTGCGATATTGCCTGCTCGTCGTCACCGCCGCTCTCCCGCGAACGAAAGTCAAGACGGCGGCCTGTTGTTGCGCTCGTTCTCCAGCGAGATATATTGGTCTTATATTGCCGCCAGGACGGATGGCGGAGAACTTTGCTCGACAATAAGAAAGAACGCCTGTGTGCTCCTCGCGCCGTGGGACAAATTGCGTCCTTCGTGAACAGAGACCTGCTTCAGCTTGGCGGGAGAGGTGAGAGGACGAGAATATGGGCTTGGACAATCATCCTGAAAGAAAGCACGGTTGTGACCCTCGCAGTCATGCCGTGAAATCACCTTAAGTGTAACGCAGTATTAAGGGGACACCAAAAGCCACATGTTTAGTAGACACGGAGAGTTAAAATAGCATTGCAGAAGCCTCGTATGGATCGTTTCGTACCTGTGGAATGCGTAGTTTGAAAGAAAATCAATTTTAGTGGTCTGGATAAGGGTTAGCGCAATTTAAACCGGCGGCCTCCGAGAACGAGCTTGTGACGTAGTATTTGCTACGCCCACCCTTCCCTGCATATACAGCCGGCGCTGCGCAGCACAACCCCGCGAAAACGTAACTTTTGGACCACCTGCGTCGTTCGCGTGGTAACGTCAAAAGTTCATTTTTCTAAGAGCCAAACAAAATCATATTTTTACAACTTGGAATGCAGAATGTCTTTTCTTTTTCTTTTTCTTTTTTTAGCATGTATAGTTTGACTATATTAGCGAAAAAATTGCCCTGAAGGCGTTCAACGTCATCGGCCTCTTGTTCCAGAAAGTACCGATGGTCGACAAGTCGTGTCTAATGTTTACTTTAATTTCTCGATTACTGAAGCGCTGCTGTGCATAATATTGAGGTTTTAGACATTCTCAAGCACTGATCTTTCACTCTGACAAATTTTTATTTACCTTTAGGGTTCGATGTAGCAGTAAATCTTCCTGACAAGCCATTTCCCTAAAGGCTTGTGATTACGAACAAGAAAATTAAATTCTAAATATTTCTACGCATTCTTCATCTATGTGACTCGGTAGACATTGTTTGCTGAAACATCAAAAACAGCAATAAGTATGCACGTCAGAATGATAAGCATAAAAAAGTGCTTTTTACAGGCTTGCACAAAGTGATACGGATTGTATTACATATAGGGGTTTACGTTCCGAAGGCACCATTATGGACACATGTGCAGGCAAGAACAAAAAACGGAACGGGTGCAGTTATCTTTAGATCCACAACTACTTGGCGCTGATGAGCTGTACGATCAGGCCGCAGACAGGGGAGACGCCGATTGCACGAAGCTTTTCATTCACTAGTCATCTTTGCCATTCACAAAGCCGCTTTTGCTAAAGCAATGTCCTTCGCTAGCACAGACCAAAGTCACCTTCTTTAATTAAGACAACACTGTAAGAGCTATTTGTTAAGAAATTCTAGAGTTAGGGACAGACATTCGATCATGACGGCCTACGATAATGGAGACGACACGCGAGTCGTGTTACTGCACTCTAGAAAAAATCGAGTATTTGGGGAGTATTTCTGCCACACAACGATAATCGTCGTCTGGCTTGCTCGCGTTTCCTTTCTTCAAAACCCGGCTCTCGTCACTTTCGTATCAAGAACGCTATGTCAGGCTGATAACGCACGCGCCGTTCGTGGCTGGGAAGTGCCGGAACCAGGGTGATAACTCGAGGAAAGTACGCGAGAGGGATGGCGATTATAATTGTGTAGCAAAAATATTCCCCCAATACTCGATTTTTTCTTAGAGTGTATTATTTATTATTTATTTATTTATTTATTTATTTATTTATTTATTTATTCATTTACATATACTGCCGTCTCATTGGGAGACATTGCAGGAGTGGGTACAGAAGTTCCTTGCAAATCAGGCATAACATAAAACACATCGTCATACAAATGAACGCTAAACTGCGTGATTTAACAAGCGCATAGAAAAGCAAGTTGTACAAATGCGCGTATAACAAATCAACATTGCATCAAATAACACTGGTTAGATGATAGAAAAAGGCACAAATATGCAAAAAGCACACCACGCATTTAGAACTCGCGTGAGGTACATGTCGATGAATTTCTACCGCAAATTGTGCGGAAGGTAACTGGCGAAGTGCGCCGTCAAGACCATTCCAGAGTTCCGAGTGTGGATGGGAAAAATGAGTAAATAAAATTTTTTAAACGTGGTCGAAATGAGACAAGATTAAGGGGGTGATAGCTTCGAGTGGCACGTGTGCGACGCATCACGAATGAGACTGGTGCCGCGATAGCCGATGATTGATGTTCAGTCTTGTGCAGAGTGACAAGGCGTTCGCACGTGCGTCGGTGCGCTATGTAGTGTTTCAAGCGATAAGTTATGTGCGTGCGATGAAGGAGAAAAGTGGCGATAAATATTAAAAATAACAATAATAATATCTGGGGTTTAACGTCCCAAAACCACGATATGATTATGAGAGACGCCGTAGTGGAGGGCTCCGGAAATTTCGACTTCTGGTGTTCTTTAACGCGCACCTAAATCTGAGCACACGGGATGGGTAGTTGAACGAAGACGCCACGTGAAACTTAAAGGTGTGGTTTATATCAGCGCCGTCGTAGCGTAGAGCCGAGAAATTGTTAAACATGGAATGTCACTGCAGTCAAGGTTCGGCTTGTCTTCGTCGTGACGACAACTCTCGTGTAAGCTTTTCGAAACGTTGGTTCAAGAGAAATGGCCTGTTCGTCGATTCGTCGTCTCTTCAAGCCTCTTTAGTTTCCTGATCTGCAGTATTTTCATTGCGGCCTCATAGGGAAGGAATCTACAAGAGGAAATACCGAGCTCTAGATAAAAAATCACACCATCTCCCGCTAACGGGTATACCATGAGGCGATGCGAAGCAGTGTTTCGGCATGTAGAGCCCGCGTTTCAAAGGGGGAGTGGCGAGGGGGAAAGGGGAGAGGGGAGCTGGAGAGGGAGTGGTAAAGGGAAGTGGAGAGCGGGAAAGGGGAAGTGGAGAGGTTTTGCGCATGCGCAGCAAGGGTGGTCACGCCGCAAACCACCACCACCACCACCGGATTGAACTCCGCTATAAGATGCTTCACATCTAAAATAAATTGCTCCCCTAGCTTTATAATAAGTGCGAGACACGCGAGCCTCGCTCTACGTGGGAAATGGAAGCCAGGTTGTGCGCACACCTCATCCGAGTTCAGTCGAGAAAGAAATTCTATTGCTGCGGCATGCAGCTATATAGCGCCATCAATAGCGACCCTAAGGAGCGGCGCGTGAAAGTTGTTTCGCAGTCAGGAGAGTATATATCTGTTGACAAGCCACGAAGCTACTGCCAGTCGTGTACATATAGTGACATCATTGTGCAGCGGAAAACGATGGCCACCTTGGTACTCAGCTTCACTGAACGAATATTTGTTCGGGTGTTACGGGAGTGTAACATGAGGTCTGCGTAAAGGATCCTCGACTGGAAGCACTTATACAGAGTCAATTATCTCCGACTAGCGAAGCTCTCTGCCAAAACAAATCAGTCGCACATTCGATTTATTGATATGCTACGGTTATAGTAAAACAGAATGTTATGCGAAGAGATGGAGAGAGGGAAGAAAAAGATGAAGGTAAACTTTATTTCCAAATCAATAAGGTTCGGTTCCGGCGGGCGGGTGCCCAGACCCACTAAAACGAGAGAAAGAAGAATTTTTTTTTTATGAAGTTCGGGGATAAATATTACTCTTCCACAATAAATATGAGACGCTCAATCCAGGGGCTTCCTTCATGCTTCCGCCGGCGCTGATACGATGTATGGAGGTAGGAATGTTTGGTTTCGGTCATTGAAGCTTGAGTGAGTCTTTGGTGGACAGGCGTATGTTGGTTAGGGGTGGGAGGTTTGGTTTGATTAAGCAGCAATATCAGAAGCTGCATTCGCCGTTGGGTTGTTGTCTACAGTGTTTGAAGGTGATGAGCCTCCTGCGTCGCAAATGCGATGGTGTCAAATTCCACCTTAATATACCTATGCCATGTTCAGCAGTTCTCGCAGAAAAAGCGTGGGATCGCATAGCCGGTGATGGAAAGGCGATCCGCCTGTTTCAACTGCGATGACGTTCGAACACGTGTTCATTCTTTGACATTTCGGGGTACACATTTCTCACCGGGTAACCACCAATAGAAATATCGGATTCGCCTCATGATGTGCCTTCGTTTATCGGGAACTTGAGGAATTGATGTCAACAAATAAACATCGTCCAAATAAACTGCGCGCATAAAGGTAAGGTGCGTCGGCATTATGGAAATAATAATAGTTGTTGGGGTTGAACGTCCCAAAACCACGATATGATTATGAGAGACATCGTAGTGGAGGGCTCCGGAAATTTTGACCACCTGGGGTTAATGTGCACCTAAATCAAAGTACGCGGACCTCCAGCATTTTCGCCTCCATCGAAAACGCGGTCGCCGCGGCGGGGATTCGATCCCGCGACCTGCAGGTCAGCAGTCGAGCGCCATAACCACTAGACCACCGTGGCTGGTAGGCATTACGGAAAGTACGCTCGTATGTATGATGAGTGATGTACACATTCCCGACGCCCAAGAGTCGCATATCATAATCCGACAAGTGATGCCTTCGCTAGCCGCTATCGCTGTGATGTTACCGTCACTTGTTTTCGTGGACGCCACTTCAGCCAAAAAAGAGCTAGGCTGGGGGGTCGCTGCAAGGGACCCTGTGTTTTGGTTCACTAAAACGAAGTCATATTGTGAAATAGGCATCATTATGACACGGCGTGATGGAATAAGACGACAAGACAGAAGACTCACAAATAAAAGCACCGGCTATCAACTGAAGGTTTATTAAAATGCGCAAAACATAAACATATACCCGAATTTGATACACAGAACAAAAGGAAATGCCAGAACACATTTACCCATTAAGACTTAGTTAAGATTGGCAGCTACAGATATTCATTCCTATAGTTTCGATTTCCCGCATTCAAAAAAGTACGTTATGCGGATCTACTTATTCACGTGTAAAGCAGCATGTGCAGGTACCTTGCTGTCGAGGATTCTAATGAGGAACATTTACCTCGCGGCTACAGATGCAATACTTAAACGTACATAACACTTGAACAACCACATGTCACCGTGTTGTGGAGTGTGTAACCCGCACAAATCTTCATCTTATTAGTAATTACAAGAGCCTACAGCTGAGAACTTTTGCTGAAACACGTGGTGCATACCATAAGTGTCCATATATATTTGAATGCAAGCAATACGCACAAGGTGTATACATTGTAAGAGCATTCGATGCGCCTCGCTGTTTTCATCTGCATATAGTTATCACCAGCCCATTCCTGTGCATGGCTGCCGTTGCCCTCTGGGATATGATAAAAAATAAAGGCGATCGATTTGATTTAGTCATTTTAAGTCATAGATCTGCGAGGAACGTGAAAACTTCCTCCGAAATATAGATAAAGGTATCCGTCGTACACAAGGCCTCTTTGGAGCACGGCTAAGTCGCTAAATATAGACATCTTTAAGATAGTACAGGCACGTCCACTCTTAGCGTGAACAATGGCTCAGCGTGGCCGCGCTCCGCGGGGCGCCAGTGCATCCGGCGTGGCTTCTGCTGTACTATACAGCAAAGCAAGAGCGGCGCGCGCTCCAGGCACGACTCCAGGCTGTCAGACGATGCGAAGTACCTCCTCTGAGTCCGTGTGCGCCTCCGAAGCTTCGATTCGATGCATGCATCCGCGGAGCGCCGGGTACATGGGCGCTCCGCGGAGCGCTGCCACGCTGAGCAGTGTTCACCCTGAGGAGGCTGCAGTACATTACTCTCTCAAAACAATCGCGCCAGAAGGACACAGCAGTAGGAAACCGCTACGGAAAACAGAAACTTCCAGGCAGCGCATTCCTCTTTTAGATCGACGCGTCACGCAGTGCGCAGAACTCGCCTGAATGCGGCGTTTATCCTGAACGCGCGGGGGGGGGGGGGGGGGGGGGTTGCCGCCGCACGACAAATGGCATAAAGTCCACCGGGGGCATCCGCAACACTCGCAACCACTTTGTCACTGCCTCGTCGGCGAGACCGTCACGCGTGGGCTCACGGGTCGGGGTCGCCAACGGAGCGGCTACGTCGCAGAGAAGGACGAAAGTACACACAATCGGCCGGAGGCAGCGGCGGCCAAGTGGAAGGAGCGCGACTGCGACAGCGCTGATGTAGTCGCTAGAAAGGCGGAAGACGGCAGAAGGACGCTGCAGGCTTCGGCCCGTCTCACAGGAGGAGGAAACACACACGGGTTCGTGCGTCACGCGCACGCACGAACGCCACGCAGGGAGGCGCGGAACAGAGGACATGCAAGCGGGCTCAAGCAGGATGCGGGAGCGCTGCGGTGGCGTCAAGAGACAGTGCGAAGATGAACGAGAAAAACGCCGCTGTCGCTGGCACTCGGGTGCGGTAGAAAATAACAACCCGCTGGCGTTAAGCGAGAGCTGCAGCGTGGACAGAGCTGGGCCCGCACGTTCACACAAACGCACGATGACGTTGGCATTTCGGTGTCGGCTCGTTTCATGTGAACCCTCGGAGCCGCTTTTAGCGCCCGGCTGTTCGGGAAATGAACCTTCTTCTGTCGGAGCACGGAATAGCTACCGGTGAGGCATGGCACCGTTTCGAAGCAGCATACGCTTGGCAGTTGTACACTTCAGTTGACGCTTTGCAGGCTGCTGGGCATGGCTGCTTGATGCGTAAGTTCACCCAAGCGAGCGTTTAATGAGACGTGGTCTGTTTTGGCGCTTCTGTGGCAGTGAGATTAATAAAGTGCTGGCAACAATTAGACTGACGTTCTCTCACGTAAACATAGAAGGAGAGAAGCAAAAAGTTGTTTCATTCTAAACCCAAACACACATGGAACTTCTTTATCGTTTTCGCTCGTTTGTACGCTTTAAAATTATGCTTTAAAAAAATTCGCGAATCAGTTTAAGTGCTGTCAGCTTAGCTAGCTAGGTAGCACTGCCGTCTAGTATCTCCAATTAAACAAACGGTACTATACAGTGCAGTCTGATATGTTCTAAAACAGATGTATCGACACATTTCGGGTCAAGCTGCAAGGAAATATTTACTGCATTCGCCAGGGAATGAACCTTCACTGTTACGAAAGGAAATACACCGGTAAGAGTAAAATGGCCGTATCAAAACTACTTGCACTGAAAGCAATTATTATTATTCTTATTCTTATTATTATTATTATTATTATTATTATTATTATTATTATTATTATTATTATTATTATTATTATTATTATTATTATTATTATTATTATTATTATTATTATTATTATTATTATTATTATTATTATTATTATTATTATTATTATTTGGTTTGGATACATATAAAACATCAAGTAACAGAGTACATAGGGAGGGAAGAAGCTGGCAACTGTCACCTAAAGGGGCACAACGCCTGGCTGCTCCATCGGGAAGGGGGAAACAGAAAAAATGAGGATGGTAGGAAAGAAAGATGAAAAAAAAAATTAACACAGACGTAAACACAAATAAGTAGTCACATGAAAAAATGTCTCTCAACGCGAGGCCAAATCGGTATTGTTTAAGAACGTTAGCAGAAGAACGGCGAGCAGCGCATCCTCCCGGGAACAGGCAATCATCAAGGGTCGTGCAGTTAACCAATAAGTCCATATTCCTTCATGAGCAGTGCTCGCTGCATAACGAATGCGCGACACTCAAAAAGTAGTGTTCCAATGTCTCGCAGGAGCCACACGACGTACCTATAACGGACTGTCCACACGTCCTTGACGACATAACAGCCTGCGCACTAATACAGAGCCAACTCTTAGCTTATATAAGAGGGCTCTGCCACGACGAGGCGATCCACGACTGCGAATATGGGGAGAGAAGAATCCGCTTGCGACACGCTGTTCAGGTTGCTGCTTTTGAAGATACCAGCGTATCAACATACGCGCGTTGTTAAACAGGCATGAACTTTCTTGGCAGTTACACTCGTTCTGCGCACAACTTGGAGCTAGGTAATCGGTCTCCTCATTACCAGCAATACCCACATGCGAAGGTATCCACTGGCAAATGAGGGACACCCCACATGAAATGATTTTTTGCGGCAGATTTCACGATACTGCATGTAATTGGACCGTCGGATTATTTTCTCAACAGTCTGCTAAGGGCAGCGCGAGAGTCTGTGAATATGACAACCTTTGATGCTCCTCATTCTTCTTGAACGTATTTCAGAGCAGCATCAATCGCTGATAGTTCCGTACTTGTTGATGAAGACGAATGCGGTGTATGAAAGACCCGTCTGGTGTTAGTCGAAGGGCAATAGAAAGCAGCACAGCCACCTTGTCCGTCGCTCCGTACAGATGCGTCTGTAAATACTTGAAGATAATCGTCAAATTTTTCAAATAGGTGCGACTGGACACACATAAATAGCGCAGAAACAGGCTGGTCAGACTTTTTATGTATTCCGGGAATGGAAAGATCGTCTCATAAACTTACTACAGTCGAAACCCGCGATAACGAAATTCTCACCGCAACGAAATATTTTCGGAGCACCGGCGAACGCCCATAGGAGTCAATGCATTTCGTAACTCGCGACTACGAAAGAGATTCATAACGCAGTCCCTCATTAACGAAATTTTTGAAACACGAGTGTGCAAATAATCTACTCTCGCAACATTAACTACATTTGAAAACTGTTGAAGTGCATTCATGCTACTCTTAAATTGTGCAAAACTATCGCCACAGCACACTTGACAAGCAGCCGCCATCATTGTTTACAAAAAAAAAACATAAATCTGGCTACAATGGTGATGATAATGGCTTGCCGAAACACCTGCTCGTTATCGCGGGCTACGTAGCCAAATCCACATTCCTCATGGAGTTTCGTTCGTTGACATGGCTCTGTGCTTGGTTTTGTCGGCTTTGCGCGCACATGGTCGCGTGTGTGGAGCCATTTGTGGAGCGTTCGCTTGGCCGCTTGGTGCAACGTGAACTGTGTGTTGCGATTGCTTCGTCCAATTTCGCTGCCTCCAACGAAAAGGCTGAAGTTCATCACGCTGGAAGATAAGGCTGCAATCATCAGTGAGGTGGAAAAGGGCAGGAAACAATGGACGTCGCCGAAGAATTCGGCGTTGCGTGCAGCTTGCTGTCCACGATTCTGCGCTGATCCAGCGGAGCCGGAAGAAGGTTCGCCTGTAGGCGCACTTGATGACGGTACTGGTGACAGCGCAGTGCCGCCGTCCCTGCAGTGCATGGGGCGAACTTCGTGCCGTGGCAAACGTGATTCCCGATCGAGAGGCATGAAATTGCTGCATGGTAAGTCCCGCCAAAGCAAACTTACTGACTTTTGGAAATAAAATGTGTTTTTTGTAAATTCCATGTCTTTTCTGCCGCATTCTCGCGCCAACGAAATTCCCGCAAGAGCGAAATTTTGTGCTTTCCCCGCCGATTTCGTTATTGCGGGTTTCAACTGTATGCGTACCAAAAGTGGCACAGGAGGACGTGAATGCAGGACACGCGCCAAATATAGGCGAAGCTTGCACTAAGCCACGCAAGGCTTGAGACAGAGAAACCGGACGACTCCGATGACTAATCTGGTTGCTTCCAGGTTGTTTATAGGTCTTAGCTATAGGTGATGCTGGTTGTTTCTAGGTTGCTTCTAGGTCGTTTCTAGGCTTCAGCTATAGTGATGCTGGGTTGTTTCTATCTGGATTCGCAGCACAGGGAGGTTCGTGTTAAACCACAGACACAACACGGATGTCCAAACTCCAGAGACAGAACCTCGCGCCAGGGGCGTAGGCAGGGGGGGGGGGGGCTTATGGGGCTTCAGCCCCCCCCGAAATTTTTCGTGCTCTCATACACCACCAACCAGCGGCGTCACCCGGGTGGTGGGATTTATTGGGCTTCAGCCTGATTATCATTTATTTAATTATCTATCTTTTTCTGACCCTCAAAATGTTAGCAGAAGCAAGTTTGATATCGGGCTCTACACAGATGGCTCAAAAGTGGTTGATGACACAAAACATCAACTGCTAGCTTCTCCTTGGATTCCTCCGCCACGCTTTATGTTTAAGTCTATGAACGATTATAAGCAGAAACGAAGGTTTACGTGGCTTGGCTGGACAGGTACCGATGGCTTAGCTACTCAGCGCTTCAAGAGGGTGCGTTTTGCCGAGTGTGAGGCATAATAATATTCCCTTCATTATTGGAAGGGAATATTACTGGAAGGGTGGCTAGAATCTGGAGTAGCTTCACCACCTTTTAAAGCCGTGAGGATTTTGTACCTTTTAGCAGTTTACACTGTGACCTAATATAAACATAAGAATACGGGCATCAGGTGGGCATTACCACTGACCAGCCAATCGACAGCTTCACCTTGTTCACTGAGAGGTCGGCATACGCGGCGTTACCAAACAAATTCAACTATTGGGAAGCCGTACTAGCAGCATGGTTTGTTGCTTTCATTTGTCGTTTTTTGTTCTTCATTGCTTTTTGAACTAGAAGCGGCAACCTTCATTTTATATTGAGTGCACAATAGTGGTTCGCACTTTTAAAACAGTTTTGAAATAGTTTCTTTCCTTATTTCTGCGCTCTTCCTTTATAGTTCTGTCCACATGGTGCGTCCGAGACAACAGCTTGGCCCAAGGACATATCAGTTGGGCATTATGTTTAGTGATCATTGCTTAGTTCCCTTTATTGATTGCATATTTAAATGTACATTTGTGAAGTTTTGCGTAAGCATACTGCGCACTGTTTCCGGTGACTTATGTTTTGCCCGTATTTCGAGGTGTACTTTCCCATTCTTGCTTTTCCCTGGTCGCATCATTTGTGCAAAAAGATGAACATTTTGCGTAAACAATCTACATAAAAATATTTGATCTCGTCCTGGTTATTTTGTGGACTTCATTTTTTTTTGTTATCAGGCGCTTCTTCAGTTCAAAACTGATGCAGTTCCGAAGTTTACGTGATATTTGCCGTACCTGTTACACACACACACAAACACAAATATTGAAAAGATTGAAGACAGTTATTCCTGGAAAGATTTTGCGGGCATGCCAACATAATATTTTTACGAAAAAAACACATTTCTTACTCGTTCTTAACAGAGGGCAGCATTCAAGAAGTGATTTGCAACATCTAATACAAATGGTCACTGGTAATACATGCTAATGGTAATACCAGTGAAAATGTATGTACATGGTAATACATGTACATACCCACGTCTTTTTTGGAAAATTATGAAACTGGACGACAAAATCACAGTCTCTCTTTGTGACACTTCTGGATCCCCCGTTGCCGATTACGACGTTCCATCCGTCAACTCTGCATTTTGTTCCGTCTTTACTAACGAACCTAACGACGAACTTCCTGATTTTCCGCATTTTGCTTTTCCGCCAATGCCAAAGATTGAATTCAATTCAGAGGGAATTGTAAACGTTATTAACCAATTAAAGAACTCTTCGTCATGCGGTATAGATGGCATAAACGCCAAAATTTTGAAAAATACAAAACATGTATGCAGTTCCATATTGTCAATCATTTTTCAGCAGTCACTCGACACAGGTGAAGTCCCATTAGACTGGAGAGTTGGGAAGGTCATTCCGGTCTTCAAGAAACGTGACCGCTCATTTGCAGGTAATTACCGACCAATCTCGCTCACTAGTGTTTGTTCAAAATTCATGGAACACGTCATCTTTTCTCATGTTGCTGCATTTTTATCATCCGTAAACTTCTTTCACCCAAACCAACATGGCTTTCGTAAAGAGCACTCATGCGAGACCCAACTAACATTATTCCTGCACGACATTCACCTTCATATGGACCGTAACATCCCAATTGACACACTGTTCTTAGATTTTGAAAAAGCCTTCGATAAGGTACCCCACTCCCGTCTCCTTCTAAAAACCTCGCGTCTAAACCTTCATCGGCATGTTTTTAACTGGATAAAAGCATTCCTAACAAACCGTAAACAATTCGTGCATGTTAATGATCACTCCTCCGACCTCTCCCATGTCTTGTCCGGCGTGCCCCAGGGTACCGTCCTAGGGCCTCTTTTATTCCTAATATACATTAACGATATTCCGCTTTCCGTTGAATCTAACATCCGTCTTTTTGGTGATGGTTGTGTCCTCTATCGCCCTATAAATAACCCCACCGATGTCTCCCCTCTACAGCATGACATCTCACGTATTCAGCAGTAGTGTACCACCTGGTTGATGTCCCTTAATGCGAAAAAAACATTACTAATTTCTTTCCATCGTCGCCGAAACCACACGCCGGCTACTTACACAATCAACAACTGTCATATAGCTGCTACTGACTCGCTTAAATACCTGGGTGTCCATCTTTCGAGTGATCTATCTTGGGGCGATCATATAAATCACATAATTCACTCCGCTAACCGCGCTCTCGGGTACATACGCCGTAACATTTCCATGGCACCACCTTCCGTTAAACTACTCGCTTATAAAACCATTGTCAGACCAAAACTTGAGTATGCATCTGCTGTCTTTGACCCACCAAACTAATCATATCGAAATACTTGAGTCAGTACAGAACCGAGCAACCAGATTCATTGTTTAAGATTATTCCCGCTACTCGAGCGTCTCCGCCCTCAAATCCCAGTTAAATCTTTCTACCCTCGCTCTTCGTCGTCGTATTGCACGTCTCTGCCTTTTTCACAGACTCTTTTATTCAACCCCGCGTGACAACCACCTCATCCAGCCGGTCCATCGAGGTCATCGCACAAGTCATCAAAATGCTGTGATTCCGCCACGTGCCCACACCACCTCATTTCAGCAGTCCTTCTTTTTGCGCACCGCCCGAGACTGGAATGACCTTCCGAACGAAGCAGCAGTCATCCGCGATTTTGCGCGCTTCAAAAATGCCATCCAGTAAGCAGACTCAACCACATCCTAACATACACCTTCATCGATACCGCCATTTTATGACGCCCACCCCTCATGTAAAGTCCCATACGGGACCTTTGAGGATGTAATAAATAAATAAATAAACAAATAAATAAATAAATAAATAAATAAATAAATAAATAAATAATAAATAAATAAATAAATAAATATAAATGTTATTCATATACTTAGTCGTTCCAAAAATTCAATGAGGAGGTCGCGCTGCAACGTGAGCCCCCCCCCCCCCCCCCCCCCCCCGAACAAAATTCCTGGCTACGCCACTGCCTCGCGCTAAAACCAAGCGTTCGCACATCTCATAGATGTACGGACACGTCGTGGTTGGCGTAGGCCTGCCATCGCTCCGGGGTCTTCTCGCAGCCGTCGTTGCCTTTGCTGTTCCCTATAGGTGCTCGGGGTCTCCGGCTCGCCGCCGTCGCTTCGCAGCCATTTGTTGGGCTAACTGTTGTCTTCTTAATTTTTAGTGGGCCAGTGGTGAGTAGTGGAAATTAGCGAATTTCTGTGGCACATACCCATTTATGATGACGACAGTTTTTTGGTTCGCCGGACAAGGAACGATTCGCTAAAGAGCTTCGCAGTTAATAACAGATGATGCCATGAATAACATGAAATGCCTGTCGCGTACGTTATCAAGCAATTTCCACCAGTCACGTGTGGCCCACACCCGCACACTATGGCCCGAGGTACGCGCCTCAGGTGATTCACAGTCTATATCGACCCAGAGACCGCGAGAATACACTTTGGAAATGTTGACGCGAAAGCGTGAAGGAGCCCGTGTCGCAGAATATCCGCTGCCGGCGTGGTCACGTTTTCAGTGAGCGAAAAAGCCCGGTGCAAGCAAAAAACAGAGAACACACCTTGAGCCGGAATCAAACCCAGCCATACTGCATATAGCAGTTAGAGCCATGGCATTGCTTCAAGCTGGTTATGAAAAAAAAAAAAAAACCGGATACAAGCATCATATCCAATGCAAAAAACTTAGGCAGATCCCACACCATGTTGGATCTATTTCATCCGAAGCAGTGAGCGAATAGCAGTCTAAGCAGGATTTTTTTTTTCCTTTCGATCCAATCGTTAAGAGGTGGCTGGACGTCATCGCATAAATCAAGTAGTTGTGGGCATATCGTGGGCTTACCAGGCACGCCGAGTACGCGGGCATGTGAAGGGTAGCTTATGGTCCAACGCACGGTTACGTTTGGTCCAACGTAACGTCGGGACTCTCGTTAGGCAGAGACGTCAGCTTTATCGCAACGAAGTGCACGAAAATGTGACATGATGTGCATATCATGAGTGGCTGTCGTCGGCGTATTCGAGTAACGCTTGACTATACGTTGCGGACTCATAGGCGCATATGTAATGTTTATTACATTGTCATAAAGGCGGATAGCCAAAACTGGAAACACAGCTGGCGTTGCCCCTATACATGAAGCTTGCGTACGGTCGTTTTCCGAAGCACTTTGAAGCACTAGCTTCGCTCTGTGGTAGAATACTTGACTGTCATGAGGAATGCTTGTGTTCGATTCCCGATTGAACAGTTATTTTTATTATTTGCTTCCATCGGAATCTCCGCTCATCAAGAACGCCGCCAACGTCGATTCCGAATTTTCTGCGACCCAGGCTCCATTACGCTATCCCGTTAAAATTTCCAGCCTATTCTTGTTGTCCCTGGGTTGACATATATACTTTGAACACCTGTGGCACGTACCCGCATAACGAGGGCCACGGTACGCCACACGTGAGAGGTGGAAAGGTTTTCATGACGTATACGCGACGGGAAAGTCACGTTGTTCATTGTCATAACCAGTGGAACGTGTTCGTCATAAACCCATGTGCTCCTCTACCAATTTTGGTATATACCACGTGAGGGAGACGACGCCGATAGATAGATAGATAGATAGATAGATAGATAGATAGATAGATAGATAGATAGATAGATAGATAGATAGATAGATAGATAGATAGATAGATAGATAGATAGATAGATAGATAGATAGATAGATAGATAGATACGGTCAAAGTGCCTTTGGTTCGGTAAGAAATGCTTCGCATTAAAAAAAAAAAGTCCTATCGCGGTGACATCAATTGTGGTTGCAATGGTGGCTATCTGCTTTTATAAACATTGATTCCGCAAAGTACAGTGAAAAGCTGCTAGCAAACACCGACGGCCGCTGCTGATAATATGTACACCAAGGCACCGTGGCGTGCACTTTGTTGCGATAAAACTGACATCTCTGCTCTAACGGAAGTGCCGACGTCCCGTAGGACCATGAACTACCCTTCACACGCATGTGTTATCGATGTGCCTGGCATGACCAAGACATGCGCACAACTACTATATTTACGCAGAGACGACGATCCGACTCGTAACGCTTGGCTCAACGCGAAAACTCTGCGATGGGCTGTTACTCGATGAGTGCACGAAATCGATTCCCGAAATGATTGTGATCTGATGGAATTACTTGCCATTCTTTTCCTCACTCTGTTTGAATCGGTCCGGACAATTTAACGATGCTTTGGGTTTCCTGGATGTGTCGATTCTGCATTTAAGCAAGCGAACAGTAGCCTTCCGAACCTGTATATCCCGTTGCGACAGCAGCATCTACATCAGCCAGTTTGTAAGAGTGTCCGTATAGATACATATTTCAGGAACGTTGTAGAACCGTTTGTAACTAAATTTGTTTAGGAGCCCTGTCCTAAGGCGACTGTCTTGACCTTATAACTCAAGTATAGCTTTAGAAGATGAAACCTTTGACACGTCAACTGTCAGTATGGAGTCATGGAAATATTGTTCCCCTTTCACCCGGAATGGTAACCATTCCTTGCAGATTTCACATTTCAAGCAACCCTGAATTGTTTTCTGAGTGCACTGCGCTACTTCGAGTTTTTCTACACGTGTTATATCGAATGCAGGCGCATATCACCCCCCCCCTTTTTTTTTTATAGCCCTCCGTTTCAAAACACACCCTTACGACGTATATAGAAGTCGCTAAGCCAACTTGAAATTGGGATCACCATCAAGACAAGCACCTGTTTAGACACCGAGCTTTCATACAGGGTAACATGAAAGAAGTGCGTGAAACAGCTAAAAAAAAATATCGGCAGGTCCCACGCCTTGTGGGAATTGGTTTCACGCGAAGCCGTCGGCGATTAATTATCTATGCTGCATCTTTCGGCTTTGAGCCAGGTGTTACGAGGCGGATCGACCTGTTTTTAATAATAATATCTGGGGTTTAACGTCCCCGAACCACGATATGATTATGAGGGACGCCGCAGTGGGGGGCTCCGGAAATTTCGACCACCTGGGGTTCTTTGACATGCCCCTAAATCTAAGTACACGGGCCTCAAACATTTTCGCCTCCATTGAAAATGCAGCCGCTGCGGCCGGGAATCGATCTAGCGACGGTGACCTGTTTTTATAAGTGTAGTACCTCGTGCACATCGTGGGCTTAATAATAGTAATAATAGTAATTGGGGTTTAACGTCCTAAATCCACGATATAATTATGAGGGACGCCGTAGTGGAGGGCTCCGGAAATTTCGACCACCTGGGGCTCTTTAACGTGCACCTAAAGATAGATAGATAGATAGATAGATAGATAGATAGATAGATAGATAGATAGATAGATAGATAGATAGATAGATAGATAGATAGATAGATAGATAAAGAAATGAAAAGTCGCAAGGTTTCTTACGCATTTATCTAAGATGGGATGATGGCGAAAGCGAATACAATCGACTGATCAGTCGATTGTCAGTACAACTATATGTTGTCCACTTAACCTACAAAGTGCTGGAAAGAGAGAAATATAAAGAAAGCTGTCAGGCGTGCATAAAGAACCCTTGACTTCCTTACGGAACGAGACAATCTCGGTGGACCGAACAATAGCGGTTGTCCCAGCCGCTAAATAAGAAAAGAAAAGACAAGCTGCCTCGCTTTTTCCAAGACAATGCTATCGCCGCTTGGCGAGCATCCAGCAATCTAATCGAGCGTGGCTGCAGAGAAGAGAAAAATAAGAAAGGGATAAACGCTCCCAGAGCGCATACGCACAGCGGAGGCCATTGTCTTTACTGCCACTCAGCTGGTCCGCGAGAGAAAAAACGAGCGCCGTCGAAACCCCGCGGCTGCCAAGAGCTCGCCGCCGCGTGATTTCCAGACAGATAACGAGAGGCACGGTCGCTGTACCGAGGAACACGGGGCGCTTCTTATCTGACAGCGAGGCCGGTTATCTTATTGCCACCCGCGCTGCAGAAAATCTAGTCCGCTGGACAAGCATGATTTCCCGCGGGTAGAGGCTGAGATTTTAGAATGCCAACCGGCATTTATGTAAGATCCTAAGTACCACGTAGAGGAATAGCGACGGTTTTTTCAGTGTAGATTTGCTTTCACGAAATTGCAAGAACTTGTGAGCCCCGTTTTTTCGTTTCAGAGCCATCAAAACAATTTCTGGTGTTTTACGTGCTGGAAACGAGACATTGGTTACAGGGGCGTAGGTAGAAATATTTTTTGGGGGGGAAGGCACCTCCTTGCTTTGAAGTGCGGGCCAGTCAGGCAGATGAGGTCAAGTGTCCTTTTGGGCTCTGTATGACATAGCAAAAAAAAATTCGGGGGGGGGGGGGGGGGTCACGGGCCCACTGTTCACGGATTTTTTTTTTTTTCATTTCAAATATTTGAGCCACGTGAACTGGACGGGCACTTAGTTTTATAGTGGAGGGGTCAGCTGCACGATTTTGTCAGAAAAGCTTTCTTCTAACCTGTAAGTAATTGTACAATGCGGCAACACTATCGTCGTGGAGCATGTACGCATACAAGGTAACCTGCAATAACGCGACTGCGGCGCTTTCTCCTTGTTGACGTCACACTGTTCTGGCTGTCGTTATGATCTATATTTATGTTTCAGCTACTGTGTAGATGCAGTTCATCACAATATTGCACTTCTGTTTTATGGCCTTGAAAATACTTTTACCCCTGAAACTTTGAGAATGAGGACTTGAGGGGCTGATTCGTTTGTTCGAAATCACGTCACGTGTTACAGGAGGATTCATACCATGGGGTTCCAAGACGTGGAAGAGAAGACCGACAACATGAGCACAGGAAGGTGAACTTCAATACCTTTTTTTATTACCGAAGACATTGCTTCTCGCAGACGGTTTTATCACAACAACGCAAAAGTATAACTTTCTCTCTTGTCTTGTAGGAGTCTCTCTGTACAAATAATATAGTTACAATTGGTTTGAAAGAATTGTGTAAAAGAAATGTATGTGTATGATGTGGTGAGAAGGCAGACAACTGGCTAAAAATATTAAGTAGGCCCACCGGTGTACAGCATTGTTAAGAGTTGAATCTTCTATGAAACACTGGTATATTCAAACATAACGACGCATTGTCTCGGAAACGTTCTTGAATATGGTAAGCGTGGATTTAAGTAGATTAAAACAAACGTGTGCGTATTACATGTCAAGGGACTTTGCAATTGTAGCACCTAAGACACGACTCGATCAGAAATAATACATCTGGCAAAGAAGACAAGTCAACTTAAAAGTGTCAACTGACAGTAAAGTAAAAATAACTTGCGGGGCCAATTGAGCATATTTTGAACGCCGTCGGACTAGCGTTAGAAAATGTGCTTAGAGCACCATACGTGAAGCCAGTCGCCTACCTCGCATAATGTGTTTATGTAATTTGAATCTGTGTTTGTACTGTTAAAATGTGGGAGAAAAATAATGTTATAAATAATAACCGGAGATCCCCAGAAAATGCTATCCGAACAAGATGCCGTAGAGATAGGTAGAAACCACTAACACACAGCTCTCGCACTACTCACTCCGACACACACGCATAGAAAGAAAAGAAAATTACATTTGATTGCACATGATCAGCAAATGAGCAAGAACTTGCTGCATTCTGGCTTTTCTACATTTGGTAGGACGTCATCCGTCACCGTATTTCGCGTTGTGACATCATACATGGGCAAGAGAACACAGTTCTAATTGTAATACTGCGCTGGTCCATAGTGTCCACGCTGAAGGTCCACTTCCGGCAAGATGTGGAGGCGCTGGCAAGAAGAGACTGGTGGCATGAGCGAAACTGCCCAGCAAGCTTCAACAGGGGCTTAATGAGGGCTCATGAAAGCTTGCTGGAACACCTACACGAAGCACGTTACAGGTGACAGAACGTGGATTCTGGAGGCAGCTGGGGACAACAGCGCGGCGACTGCCAAGCGAGACTCCGGCGTGGATGTTGTAGACTCGCTGCGCAGACTGCGGGAGGATCGACGCTGCAGTCCCAGACGGTCGTGCTGTACACGTATTGGTTTGTACAGGATGGTTTCTTGCAGCGACGGGGGACGTGACGCAGGCGATCGAGCCTTGACTGCCAGGCTGTCTTCCGGGGAGGAGGTACGCCATCACGTCGTCCTTATTTCCGGGGGTTTGCTAGTAGAAAACGAACGACTAGTCGTGGGACCCGGGCGATAGGTGAGGGCGCGTCTTCCGAAGTCAACGGCGCGTAGGGATGTATACGTAAACAGAACACGAAAATGCACGAGACAGTCCCCACTCGTCCAAGCGTCTCACAAGTCCTAGCACGAGACCGGGCGCGATGGCGGCACTACCGTGGACATCAGGTCGGCAAGGTGACTCGGTATCTTGTCTGTGTGGGTCACCTGTACAGAAAGAACAAATGGAGTCACGTTTACGACAGGTTCGACAGAACACGGCACAAAAAGCACACGTAATTGCTCATGGACACTGAAACGAGCTTACTACACGGAATACAATGGGGGAGGGGGGGAGTGCACCGCTTGAATCCTTTGAAGTTACACTTCTTTATCACAATGCTTAGGGTATCGAAATATCACGAACGAACTACAGTCAAGGCATATATATCAGCATACCCTTAAAAACGTTTTTCGGCCGCAAAACTTTATCGCGGCATAATCACTCATGCTACGTCAACTGCCTCTGTTCTTGTGGATCACCTTATTTTACATATATTTTCGACAGAAACCAACCCGAATTCCGAGATGACTCATTGCGCTTGCTTTGGCACATGTTACCGAATGAGTAGCATCATATTTCAACAGGAACGTTTGTTTGCTCTCGTCAGCACTACAAGAAGGAATATCTATGAAAAGAGGGCCTTCGCTGCGGAACCTGGAACAGAAGAAGTGAAACAGGAATGCATTCGAGAAGGAAGGCGCGCTCGCAAGGCCATGAAATACGCCACGGCGGCAACCTATCCGATGAATATGTATGGTCGTTTTCCCGAGCAACATCGCCCACCAGAACGTTTGCCAAAGCACACACGGCTCGATAGGCCTGCACGTGCGTCTTCCAACGCTAAAGCCATGCGTCAGCGAGCCATGGAAGGGCGCGTACGAGACAGGCGGGCAGCCACGCAGCAGAGGAAGGTACAAGAAAGCTCGGGGACGTTAGCGTTACAACACAACGGTGGCCTGACCCACATCGCCATCCAGGCAGCGGCCCCTGCGAGCTGCCGACGTCGGAGAGGCCGCACCGAAAACCAGTTCCACTGCGCTGCCGTCAAGGAAGTCAAACACCTCCTCACTTCGGCGAAGTAGTCTTTTTTGTTTTCTTTCTTTCTTTCCCAGGACAAGCGCTCGCTCAAGGGAAAAACGCACCTGCAAGACCGACGCAGCAGACATTGCGCGTCACAGCAAACTTGCCAGGCAAACAATCGCGGAGAAGTACAGGCAGATTGGAGGAGCGCCCCTTTCTGTCGGTCCTTTCTTTTTTTTATTTCTTTTTCGGCGAGAGTTGAACGCTCGCGACGAGATGCGATGGCTATCGCAAAAACTCCCAGCGAGCAAGCGCGGGACTGCTACGCAAGATCCGGCTGGGGGAAACCGGCCGCTCAGCGAGACGTGATCGCAGAGCCAGACGGTCCACGTCAGCAGCGGGTCTTTGTCGGAAGGAAATAACGGTGCAGATACTGGGCTGCTAGAGTGTGCAGAGTTCCTCTCCCGAGGATTACACTGCAGGTGGAAAGGCAGGGACGGTAACCGTAATCTATCCGGTGGTCGTCCACACTGACAAAACGCCGATCCCAGAAAAGCGCACAAGACTCGTAATCTCAAAAAAACTGTAACTCGACACAGGTGCGCTTATCGCATTTCGACAAGGTGTCTTTTGCAAACCGAGGAATAAGAAATTGATTGCAGTTCGAGTATTGTGAGAGATAGGCGGGGCAGCGCAGCGAAGGTACGGTCCGCGGTACAGCCGTTCATTCCAGCCAGAAACCATAGAGGCTACGACGGCCAGATTGCGTGCTGCGCTTCAATCGCAAGCAGCGAAGCGAGACGTCACGTCATGGCTGTGGAAAACAGCCACCACGTCGCATTCCGAAAAAAAAAAAAAAAAGCGAAAGAAACATAGCGCTCTCCTGCGACGCTGCCCATCGCAGCCTAGATAATGCGGGAGACACCTGCAAGCCCTGCGGCGGTGAAGCTTCGTAAGTGGCTCGAGAATGCAGTTGCTTTTAACGAGGTGACGCTCGCACGACGTCGTCATGAGGAAGTCGACGGTTGCCGGCTAGCAAGTGTAGGACGAAATATGGCCGTCGCATTGCTGCACACGGTAGACCCGCAATGGTTGTCGCATTCTGCGCTGTACAATTAAACTCGTTATGAAGCAAGACCAACTAGCCAGGCTGTCCATTTTGTTAGCTTGTCACAAGGTTTTGAAGTAGTTAATGAAGCCAGTCGTAACGAAAATGTGACCGGTTCCTCGAAGCTAGCTTGTTTAATCCATTATGAGGGAAACTGCGCAAAAAAAAAAGAAAAACGTCGACTGAACAGCGGAAGCGCATTGCTGTTCTATTCTCCCTTTGTTGACGTTTTTTTTTTTTTGCGCAGTTTCCCTCATAATGAATTACCAACTCGCCCAACAGTCTATTTTTCTGTTTATTCAGTTGCGTTTAACAGCCTAGGATGAACTAGAAATGGTACCTGACAAAGGCATCTCGGTGCTAGATAACGTAACATAGCTAACGAACACGACTAGCGCAGTATAAGGAAAAACAAAGCGCACGTAAATGACACCAACACGTACCTCCTGTGCCGAGCAAGTGTTCGCCACTGCATTCGCAGAGGGGGGTAGAACTCCGAGGGGTTGGCGCGCCGGACTCGTGCTAGATCCCGCCGGATGCGACGACGAGCGGTTGGCGGGGTGCGTCTCGAGGGCGATCTGCAGGTCGAGGATGTAGTCGATCACGTTCTGAATGATTTCAAGCTTGCTGAGCTTCTTGTTGCGCGGCATATTGGGCACCAGCTCCTTCAGTTTGGCAAGCAGCGAGTGCATTTCTTCCTGATTCAGGTCTCGCTCCTTGCGGCCATTGCGACCGGCGCGGCCTTCGGCCACTTTGGCGAGGCACCGGCTGATCGCTTGCTGCTGCTCGTTCTGCGCCTTCATGGTCATTTAATCCGTGCGGTGGCACTCACGGCAGCGATGAACCGGTAATCCGACAGTTGGCGATGCTAAGCACACGTCGGAGACTGCGCCTTTTTGTGCACCACACGATCAAAAACGCAGTTTCGAACACGAAAGTTCACAGTTGCGATTGAAACACACGTCTTCGAACGCACGAAGGGGCAGGAAAATGACTTGCGAGCGAGGGTAATGCTCCATTTATACTGCCGCGAGACCACACGCCCTATAGCCGGAGCCGTGGGAGGAGCTTTGGGGAAGGCGGCAACCAATGGGAAGCCAAAGGAGACAACCACGTTAGTATCGCTTAAGGACGCTAGAGGGCGCCACCAACTGGCCGCTAAACGACGCACGCGCACACCAGCATCGCCAGTCGGTCGCTAGTCGCGCCTAGTCGCGCCTGCTTCTGAGTCGCAGCTGTGGTGGCGCGTATATTTTTGCGCTTTCCTAGCACTCTCCCCCGTTTCCCACACGGGACGTTTCTCCTCCTCACCCGAGTGCGCGAGCCAGCTGTGCCCGGGCGGTGAACGCGCGTGCCTTTCCAGCCGGAGCCCGGCGACTTGGCTCCCCCGTCTCCTCCGTTGCACCTGTGCGGGCGGCGGCTCTGCTTTGCTAAACGGGCAACCTCGCGCGCCAGTGTGGCTTGTTGGCTCATCGCGGAGCTCTTCGCCCTAGCGGGGTCTCAACACCGCTCCTCTCCTTTATTTGCCTCCGCGTCATTCTTTCTCTCTCTCAACGAATGCTTTTCTCCTCGCTCCCCTGATCTCGCCCTCCTCGGCTATGTCTGTGTTCAGGTGGGCGCTCCCCGCGCTGGTTACGTTTTGCCCATTTGTGTTACACCGCTTTCTTGATTATTCTATTTGATTCGCGTTTATTGTTGTTATTCAGGGATTGCCTCTAGTACGAAACTCAGCGCCTCGGAGAGGGAGAGTAGTGACGGCAGCTTGCACGGAATATCGTTCTCGCCCGTGTAATCGTGAACTCAAAAACATGAGGGTGTTTTACCTTCACGTATATCTTTTTTTTTTCTTTCTGCGCAGCTTGATACGTTCTTTCTTTTTCGCAAATCCTCTTCTTTCTTAAAATTTATGGTAAGCGGTAGTGTAAGTTTGCTACGACATCACTTCTTATGCTGCGTTTATCTTGCATTTCTTGCATTGCAAGAAAAAGTTCGGTTGACAGGAGTCGAACCTATGACCTCTCGGTCCGCGACACTGGCTGGCGGGCTTTTAGCCCACTTATAGCTATACCGCCAAACACTTAATGGAGGCCACATGAACACGCATTTTATATTTCACACTTTCCTCTCACGGTGCTCTTGGATGGATGGATGGATGTTATGAGCGTCCCCTTTATAACGGGGTGGTGACATGTGTGCCTCCATGCTCGACAAAAAAAAAAAAAAACGCGGTTGCTACGACCGTCCCATACGGCACGTTTCCAATAGAAGTGTAATTTCGTCGATGCTTTAAAGGGGTCATGACACGGTCGCCCAAAGATTTGTGGTTTTCAGCGAAAACTAGAAGTAGAGGGTCTATTATGTCTATACGCATATCAAATGTGGGCGGTAAAAGACTATTTCGCTGCAAAACAAGCCCTAGAAGTCACCGCCGGCGACCTCCATTTTTCCATGGAGCGTGTGACGTCATGTGATGCAGCACGGCACGGAGCCATCGTCTTCCGCCAACGTGAATTTCAGCCGTTGTAAATTGTTTAATTTCAGTGCCAAGCTGAAGAAAGCTAAACTATCTCGATATCACGTGCAGCTGACTACGGAACAATATCGTTCGCCCGGAATGCAGACGCTTGCACAGCTGGCTGCTTGTTAAGTCACGACTCGCGAGTGCACCAGTGTTGCCTGACTCTCGGGGCGCTCGCGTGTTTATAAAAATATTCGATTATAAATTAAGTGTTCGACCAAATGCGCTAAAATTTCGCCAGCTTATTTGTGAATGCGCAAGGATTAATCCACATAACACAGATTATGATCGAAAATTGGGTGTCATGGCCCCTTTAATGCGCCGCGAGGTGGCGGCTTTAACCCAAGCCTCGGGACTACTCGGGACTTTAAAGCCTCGCTCATAGCATTCATCCATATCGAAAAATAGCTCTCCTAAAAACCCTAGATTTTCCCCTGTAGTACCGACAACCATTGAAGTGCCGCTGACGAATCACATTGGCTAACGCTCGTTTTCGGTAGCCATGTTCTTCCTAACGCTTTTCCAGCACACGGTAAACCCGGTGAAGCGCGTCTCCCTTTCACTAATGACAGGTGGTAGATCGGAGGAGGAAGGCGCGTCTTGTTAGCATATTGTCCGCTGAAAGATGCGTGGCTAATGTACTTAGACGCACGTGGCTTTGTAAATCTTCCAAGTTAGGAAGAAAATGGCGGCAGACGCCAGCTCCGCGTGAGAGAGGGCCGGGAAAGGAGGCAGTTGTCGGTATTCAGCTCTCGGGTGGCTGTCGCACCTCGTTCCCCGCTCGCCCTGTGAGAATTAACAGCCAGGCTAGAGGGAAGACACGACGCGCGTAGCGTTTTTCTTCACGTTTCACGACGCTTTGAAGGAGTGTATATCGAGTATCCGTGCTTATTATCTATTATTATCTGGTTGTTGACGCCATCTTTGCGCGAAATTCACCATATGCGGTGTCCACGTATATGTCAAGGACTTCAGCTACCGCTACGGTTAAATCATGATCATGGGGGTTGGTCGTCGGTACGGAGACGTGCCACCAGGCGTCCACGTTAGGGTGCCTTGATGCGCGTTTTGGTGCAAACATCGAGGCACAATTAGTCCACATCAAGCGGTGCTATATCTGCCAAACAGCAGCAGACGTTGTGCAGGCTCTCCATATACCAATGCACTATAAACAATCAAGTTGAACCAGTGTTGTAGGCGTTACTGAAAAAAAGTAACTCAATACGTTGCTCGTTACACTATAAAAAAGGGAACGCGTTACCGCCCTTCGTTACCTACAAAAAAATGTAACGCGTTACCGTTACCGAAAAAAAAGTAACGGACGTTACCTCAGCCGTTACTCCGCAATCATAAATTTTACTCGATGTGTCTTTGCTGCAGGAACCCACAATAACAATAATTAAACCTGAAATTTATGTTTCACATATAACTTCTAACCCAAACAACGAATGTACCAAAATGCTGATTTAACGAGTATTACTTGCACAAATGAACCGAATGTTAGCAATGGTATAGTGGCTTAAAGTTGCCTTTAGAGTTACGTGTGATGGCTTCTGACTCTAACACATGGTGAAGCCATTTTTCTCAATGTGACATTATACAGAATATGAGATTCAATCATCAACGCCATTCGCAAAGAAAGCATCAATGAAATCACAAGACATTTACAATAATTCTGATGGTGTGCTTCTGCTAGAAAAAAAGATGCGCGAATTTAATAGTAGTAAAGAAATGCTTAAATGGGCTAGTCACGTAAAAAAATATCTGTGCATAAACATTTTTTGTTCACTTTAACCTGTATAATTACCGCAAAAATTGTGAGCGTTTATGTGAGGGCATTCAAGATCAGCCCCACTCGCTCAGGAGTTCAATAACCAGAAACTTCGCTGCAGTTGCAGATAGAAAAAGCAAAATTTATTTTTAAAAGAAAGTTGATAAGCCTTATCAACTTTGTAGCTACTATAAAATGTCGCATGTTTCGACATTTTTCAAAAACAGTTTCCTTACCTCTCCAAGTTTCAAACAATGTTACTTTACTCTTTGTTGCGCATACATTTCATACACAAAATATCTGCTTTGTAACGATAATATTTGTGTTTTACATTGCAGGAGGATAGAAAGGTGGGCCATTTGGTAATTCATTTTCTTCGTTCAGCGAACTGGGAGCGCAGAAAAAAACGCTGGTCTTATGTGGTTCCTCGCTTCGTCCTTTGTGAATTTTTCTGCGCTCCCAGTTCGCTGAACGAAGAAAATGTGTTTTACAACGTCGTGAACTTTCGAGAACGACAGGTAATAAAATTAGTCCCTCCGGATGGAATATGTTTGATATTTTTTCCCTCGTAAATTATGCAGTTAAAAAGGAAATTGAGTTCCTTTTCGGGCTACTGGCGTGGGACATGCATAACATATAAAATACTCAATCAAATCTAAAATATCTATTTTCGGATCCGTGTCGATCTCTCGTGGAATCACCCGTTTGCAATAACCACGATTAGTGCACTAACTGCGTTAATGTCTGCCGTGTAACTACCTGTAACCGTGGTTAGTCGTAACAGTAGTTAGCTTAACCGCGGTTAAGGCTGTTCGTGTGACAGCGGTATTAAGGTAGTGAGTGAAAAAAAGATTTTTTTTTTTTTTTTGCGTTACAAGAAAAAATTCTACGTTTCGCATCCCGCTCGCATTTTTTTTCAGGGTTTTCTTCCAGCCAGGGGTCACGCCTATTCTCCAAAATAAGGCAGACTCTCGATCGGCAGCGCACCTGTAGACCGGTTGACGTTACCGGCTGTCGTCTGGATGGGCCAGAAATCCACAGAAAGCCGCTTAAGTCGACGACGCGAGAGTTGTCGAATTCGATGCGGTGGTCGTTTACCATGCTATGCTCAGCGAGTGTACTCCTTTGTCACGCGAACTTGAGGACGTCGTTTTTATGTTGTCGCAGCCCCTCGGGGGAGTTCGTTTCCCCCACGTAAAAAAATTTCACGATCAGCACGTGGCATGGAGTAAACCAGCCCTTGCGCTTTCTCTTCGGACGGCTTGTCTTTTGGGCACGAAAAGGCGCAGGTGCCAGCAATCCATCTGCTACATCCATTTCCACGAGAAGCATGTCCGTACAGTTTCTCATGGCGAATTATGCGGCTTTCATCAAGCTTTTTGTGGCGATGGCCCAAACCTCCACACAAGGAGTCGGCGCGTCTTAAGAAATTGTTCCCCACAATTTCCACACACAAAAAAATTGGCCGCGTATCTGCGTGCTTCGCTGCAAATGTCGTCTAAAGACGATAGAAGAGGCGCTGCGTGAGATATGGACGCCATCTGGCAATACGTCGGGAAACACGAGTGCTGTGTTGCGGGCTGGTAGTCCCGGCGCAGCGGCAGGCGAAGACCGGCGGTGACCAACGCGACCGGTGGGGACGCCGGCCAGCCCGAACACGCTGTTTGGCGCGATGCGCCGAAGGAGAAGAAACGTCCGCACTCAACGAGTACTCTCCACAAACTCTCTTTCTTACACGTCGCCTGGGTAAAACAGGAATGCCGGAGCGGCGCCCCCTGTCATTCGTACAATGCAATACTGAACCGAAACCGAAACACAACATGAGCTTGTGCAGAGGGCACGGAGGAAGACAAGTTTCAGCGCAGTCGCATTTTCAGCGCACCTTAAGAAACTAGGGTTGTAACATTGTAGGGCGAGTAGGGCCAGAAGGACCGTCACGACGAAAACCTGCCTCCTCAGTCGTATTCGCCTGGAACGTTGGTGTGGCTTCGCGTTCCCTCCTCCGCTCCTGGCCTTTCCACAAAGCTACTGCCTAAGTACGAAGGCCCCTACCGCGTCCTACGTCAAGCATCCCCAGTTAACTATATGATTGAGCCTGTTCAATCATCTACGGACCGCCGTCGTCGCGGCCGCGAGACTGTTCACGTCGATCGACCGCATTATGACCCACCAGTTGTACCTGTTCCTTAGGTCGCCAGGATGGCTCCTTTTCCGCGGGGGAGTGATTTGTAACATGGTAGGGCGCAGACAAGAACGCCTGCGAAAGAAGAAGACGAAGACGGTTGTAGTTGGCGCTCGCGCTTGCTCGGCTTGGACCGCTGATCGCTTCAGCTGTGGCAATCTTTTAATAAACGCGTACTGTCTCAACGTTAAACGCATACCATCAAGGTCTTTAAAATTGCGTATCTATGTATTTTCTGTTAAAGGAACACACCGCCTAATACTTACCTAGTGATGTCGCGCCTCAGATATGCGTAATGTTTGCTTTTTGATCAACAATGTACACAAGTATGAACCTAGTCAGCCGTTCGCGATGGCTGGCCCTTGGGCAAGTGGTTCAACTTTGGCCGAGTGGCTGAATCGAGGGACGTGCCGACAAACAGAAAGACAGACAGAAGGACAGACAGAAAGACAGACCAAAATTTCTGCGTTTAAGTTCCCCAAGAAAGACTATCGTCTTTAAAAAAAAGCGATTCCGCCCGCGCGTTTTTGGTGAAGGCCTGGCAGGCCAACAGCAGTCCGACACTGCGACAAAAAGAGTTTGTCGGGGCGAGCTCTGACAAAACGGCGCCCCCAGGATGAAAAGGTAACGAGTAACGTGACACCACACGTTACCGAAAAATGTTAACGAAAGTACGTTACCCGTTACAGTTTCTAAATTGCAACGAGTACGTTACTAAGTTGCCGAAAAATGTAACGCGTTACCGCTAACGTCGTTACTTGTAATGCGTTACCGCCAACAATGCAATCAACTATAATTCTGTGACGACACGTTTCACTTTCGTGTTATACCGATTCTTATGACTGAGGGATCAGTCATCTTTTTTTTTTTTTTGATGGAATGATGGGAGTATCTGTTTACATCTATCGGGGAACTCTTTCACGTGAGTATGGGAGTAAATTTTTATAACCATCGAAAAAAAAAAAATACGCTGTCGCACCATGCGCCAGAGAATATTTCATTAAATTAGTATCGAAGCACACAACATCAATCACACGTACACAAACATTCACACAGCATTCGCAAGGTAATCTAACACTCACACTGACCACCGCTGGCGCTTCGTATAACCACACCGGTGGGACACCTTTTTTCCGCGTAATTAAGCAATAAACATTCATGGCGCACGTGTAGAGAGAGAGAGAGAAAGAGCAGAGGAAGGCAGGGAGGTTAACCAGAAGCTTGTATCCGGTATCCCTGCACTGGGATTGGGTAAATTTGCGGTGGGCTTATAGATACCACTGAAGCACACCCATATGCTACTACGAACCCGTCTAACATTCAACGCCTTTTTAATTAGCGAATATTAATTATCAGCTGGTACTCGGTCGCATGGGATGTATCCGCCTTAGCAGTGCTGTGCGTGAGTCTGTAATATGCACCTAATTGTACACGAACCACGAGCGACCGTGCACGAACACTTAGCGGCACACATTGAGCAACACCGGCGAAGAACGGTGGCGCCCATTGGCGTCCCGGAATAGGGTCTGGCCACTCAAGCATGCAGTGCCTCACACTGCAACTCTTTGGTTAATTTTCACTAATAAAAATGTTTTCACCACCACCACCGCCGCCGCTACCGCGTTCTTGCCGACGGCGTCGCTATATAGGCCTCTCCCACGGCTATACGATGAACGACAGCTGGTGATCACAAAATGCTTGCTGATGTGCAGTTATAGTCGCCGTTATTTTACACACAAAATAAAAAAACAGGTGTCCGCTATCCGCGGAGTCTAAGTTATGGAGCGATGCACTTACAACAAACAAAGCCGCTCGCGGTTCCCGTTGATCGCAGTGCCTCGGCGGCCATGTTTTTCCAATCTGCCTCGTATCGGCGCTCGGCTTCTCGCTAGACGTTTGACAGCTGTAGTCGCATGGCGCAAGAGAGAGAACTTATTCATTCCAACCGCCTTTGTTTTCTCTAAAACATTTTTGGCTTCACCGGTGGCTGGTGCGAGCTCGTAGAACTCGTCACGGAAACCAATGCGGCAGTGCGAGGTCGCTATACGCTGTCGGCGGCTTGGTACCGACGTCGTAGCGAACGCTTAGAAGTTGCAGTCGGTGAAACACCGGTGACACTCCGAGAAGCAACCGTTGCCGGCTGTCGGGGCGAGCGCGTAGCTCCCTCGCCGGCTTGCTTGATGCCGACGACCAGGCCCGTGGCCGGGGAGGGGGGGGGGGGGCCCTTCCCCCCAAAATTTTTTATGATACATGGTGTTTTACCGAAAATAATGAAAATTGGCGTTTTACTCAAATAGTGAAGGCTTTCAGCAAGTGCCCTCCCCCCCCCCCCCCCCCCCCCGAAAAAAATTCCTGGCTACGGGCCTGCCAACGACGTACGTATAGCGAGGCCTATTTCTTACCACTTCGAAGTTTTAGCCGGTGAAACTACAGAAGCAACCGCTGATGATAGCAACAGCTTACTTTTGTTACCGATGAAATATTTATTCGCAATTCTTCGTAACTTGGCACGTTGAAGCAAGGTATTCGTAGCGTGTCGGAGGCTTGCACTCGTGTGCATGGGCACTGCGGCTCGACGGGAGAATAAACACGGGACAGCCAGCTCAATGTGTTCGTGGTCGGACGCTGGCGCGAGTTGAACTTGTCTGTTCAGAGTGGCTCACCGGGGAAAATAGTCCTGCACGTCTACACAAAGCACTAATCGACCGTTCGTTACAAGACCTCGGTGCACTGGAGCTTCACACGGACGCGATAAACCGATGCGGACACGCATACACACACGTGGGAGATTCTCAGATATAATTTAACGCATCTGATGAGGCATGCGCCTGTAACGTGTGGGTTACACGTTAGGCGGCATCCAGGGCAGGCAGCCTTTGTACAAGAACGTGTTACCCGGCGGCTAGTTCGTCTTTGCTAACATACATATTGTGCTTCAGCGCTACAATATGTCTGTTAAGCAGCCGTTCTTTCACCGCCATGACATGACGGGGAAGATTAGTCAATTGTGCGTAACGTCCAAAGTTGGATGTCAATACTGAATGCCGTTTCACACGGGTATACGCGGGAGCTGAGTGCGCTAGCGAAGCTGCTAAGCTTTTTGCTACAGCGTAAAAAAAAAAAAAAAAGATTATCCAATATCCCAGGGAGGTGGGGGGGGGGGGGGGAAGGGGGGGGGGGGTGCAGATGCACCTCGAGCCTTGCCCACCTGCCCGGACGTCCATGCCATGTAGTCTACATTTCCGGAGCCCTTACGGCATCTCTCATAAACATGTGGCTTTGGGACGTACAGTAATCACGGATCAAAACGCGATATTATTTTCGTTCAGTATAACGACTGCTGGGAGCAATCGCTCGTGATAACCCCGTCATGTCGCTGTAAATTGGCCGCTAAAGGGCCGAAGCATATAATGTTGGCACTGATTTAAGTGTTCGTGCCAAAATTACACCGATATGACACCAACTGTAGACACTGGGAGCGGAAATACGTTCATTACTTAGTCCTATAAAGTGTCTGGTTTCAATCCGCGAATACTGTACAACACCCAGTAGCGATTAATAATCATAATATTAAACCGACCACATTCATACCAGTGAAAACGCAAGCGCTTCGAGTTCTCACTTTTTCCCGACAAGCTATATAACGTACTATGTTGTAGCGCTCACTGCTCATGCAAGCACAAGACTACAGTTCAGTGAAGTGGGTAGTATAGGGTGGGCTGTTTGATGATCATTCTATATTGCAAGTGTCGGAACAAGTGCGACACTTGCCACATGATGCAGCTGTTTTCTTGTGTTTTTCGTAGCCCATAGTCCTGCCCGCTGCTTCAGCAAGATTGATGAATAATCGCCGACCCGCCCAGCTGCCCCACATTACTGGACTCATTTCCGAATAAACGGACCCTTTTATATGTTCGATATCAGCCAGTGTCGTGTTTCCTACGTTATTTCGGACGCTGCGTGACCACTAAGGAAGGGGAATAAGATTGCAATTTGCTAACAGTAATGCTCAGTTCTTGCCCCTCTGCCCTCCTTCATTCCAGCCACCTACGGCTCGCAGGTTGCCCCTCGAGTCGGAGTAGCAGTTGTTTTTTAACGTACCCAACAAACTGAGTGAACTGTGCGGCAGAGCGAACGCGCAAGAATGCGCAAGAAGGTCCCGTTTGCAGTCACTGACTTTGGGACCCTCGTCTGCATATCTTTTCGATCATTGTAATCTCAATTGCAATAAACTGAAACTGAAGTTTTCAATACGTGGTCATTGAAAGGATTACAACGATGACGACACACAAAGGGACAGAGGTCAAAGGGACAAAGCGCAACTTTCAACTGTTTTGTTCCGTGCGTCAGGCACGTAGCCAGGATTTTTTTTCGGGGGGGGGGGGGGCCCGAGGCCTAATTGTTCGAAAGAAAGTCTTTCCATGGCAAAAAGAAGAAAAAGTGGCCCGGAAATATAGAAGGTTAGAGGAATTCCAGGGGGGGGGGAGCCCCCCCCCCCTGCCTACGTGCCTGCCGTGCGTTGTTCACATAGATACCGAGTACAAGACAGACCTCAGACCGATGAAACCGCAACACCCTTGCTTATATACAGCATCAGCCTTCTGCGTTTTCATCGCCGTATTCACTTCAGCAGAAGATAAATATGCGGACGGCGTGCTCACCTATAGAGAAAATACGATAGCTTCTTCCCAAATGGATCTCTCTCTCTCTCTCTCTCTCTGTCGTCTTTTGTGCGTTTTATGATTTTGTTTCACGAAATCGTAACGCGCGTAAAAGACGACGTACAACTATATTGTGGGAAGTCGTACACTGCGCAAACAGGCCGTTGCCTAAACGACCGACCAAGCACACATGCACCATCCAGAATGGAACAGGCGATAATATCGCTCTGCACTGTGCGAAGTGTGGTTTCACGCCACAATTTGACCACACTAGGGAAAAGAAAGCATGAATATCTTGATCACTCACTGTAATCTTCGCGCATGTACCGTTATGGAATGCTGTCTTCAAAATTTGTTTTATTTTTTCCGTGGGCATATATTCTGCTACGGCGAGATAAACTGATTGTTAGTCAGCTCCCTGTCTTGTCACTTGTATTCTGTGTCCCCTCCTAGCGCTGTTTTCAAGTTTCATAATGTATACTAACAAGCCGTCATCAATTGCCTTTTCAGTTTATGCCCCTCAAAACGTCTGTCGTGCTGTATTGACAAAAAGTGGGCGTGACGTCAACCACATTCAGGCCACAAGCGCACAGTTCGCCGAGTAGCACCTGCGCCGCCACCTCTAATCAGCCTCTTTCAATTAACAAAGGCCTCGCGCGAGGGAACCCACGCCACGAATTAAAGAACACCTGTCAACTACTCCGCAGCGGGGCCCGCGCAACGAAGCAGCGTACAGAGCACGCCCACGGGAGTGGCTGCAGAATGAGGAAATGCCACACGCGGCGTTTTCGAAATTTTCTGACCCGAGGGGCTGCTGCCAAAGCACACTGAGAACGGCAACCTCGTTGCTGGCCATGATGGATAAATGACACCAGAGAAGATGCAATATCAATGAGCACTAACAGACAAGGAAAATATAGGAGATGTTACTTGTAATAATTGGGATATAAATGTGAAGAAAGTAAAGTGGACGAAAGATAACTTGCCGCCGGCAGGGACCGAACCTGCGACCTTCGAATAACGCGTCCGATTGCTCTACCACTGAGCTACGGCGGCGGTAGGTAATCT